>NC_050573.1:484298330-484598330 GCF_011100635.1 Trichosurus vulpecula
GGAACTCACTTTGAAGTTGTTTCTCTAAATGTCTCCCACATGATATAGCTTACAAAGAAGCAAAATTATTCAATCAGTTGTCCAGAAATTATTCACTGAAATATGTTCATGTATTTTAGAAAGTAAGATTCCTAATAGGTATAGCTAGTTCGAGGTCTTCATTTTACATTATCATAATATTAGATTCTATTTCTTATATAAAGCTTTAAAGTTTGCACATTATTTATGATATCTTATTTGAGCTTTAAAATAGTCCTGAAAGCAAGGTAGCACAAGGTAACTTTTATGTGTTTATTGTCTGGATATATGATTTAACTGGTGCTGAGTTGAGGAATGTCCTCCTACTAAAGGAGATCAGTAAACATTCTGCAACTTTTAGTCTTGAAGAGTTTACTGACAGGTTGAATGCCTTGCTTAGGATCCCACAGTTGCTATGTGACTCAGTTTAGTACTATGTTCTCTGTGCCAGACTGACAGTCAGTGTAAAAATCATGATCTTTTTTCAAAAGATAGACTGGGACCCAGAGGGATTATTACTTGCTGAAGATCATACAGCTAGCAAGTAGGTAAGACAATCAGGATGATAATGGGAATTATATCCATGTCATAAAAACGATTGGTTAAAGGAAGTGGACATATTCATCCTGGAGAAGACTCATGGGAGGGTTCAGGTTCATGATATCTTTCCTAAAGAATTTGAAAGGTTATAAAGTGAAGTGCTATTACATTCTTTTTCTACTCAGAGGAAGAATTAGGAGCAATGAGCTGAAGTTTTTAAGAGGCAAATTTCAAACTGGTGTCAAGAAGAATCTCCTAACAAGTTGAGCTGCATAAAGGTGAAGTAGGTTTCTATGAGAGGTGGCAGGAATATGTTCCTCAGAGATTCCTGTCAGCCACTCATTGGGGAAACAGTAGTAGTTTCATGTATGGATTGGTCTAGATAGTTGCTGAGGTCCCTTCCAGTTCTCAAATTCTGTGACTTTGATATGGGATTCTGACCTAGGCTCTGCTACTCTAAAATAAGTATCTCCTTCACCCCAGGATATAACAATTATATGTGGGACAGTGCAGTCATTACCATGAAAGTATTAGGTGGTATAGTTTGAACATTCTGGAGGTCTATATATTTAGAACTGGAAGGTAATTTAAAATCCATCTAGCCTATACTTTCATTTTTACAAATGAGTATATTTATGCCCAGTGTCACACAGGTGACACAGAGAGGATTTAAACCCAAGTCCGTTGACTCTAAAGTTATTGTTCTTTCCATTGCATCCCTCTGTCTTATATGGGTTTACATTCTAAAATTAGAAATTATTTTGATAAATACAAATTAAAACTACTCAGAGGTATCACCTCATACCCATCAGATTGGCTAATATGACAGAAAATGAAAATGACATGCTGGGGGGGATGTGGAAAAATTGGACACTAATGTGCTGTTGTTGGAGTGGTGAACTGATCTAACTGTTCTGGAGAAAAATTTGGAACTGTGCCCCATTATGAAACAGTGCATACCCGTTGACTCAGTAATACCAATACTAGGTCTCTACCTGAAAGTGATTATAGAAAAAAGAAAAGGACCCATGTGTACAAAAATATTTATAGCAGCTCTTTTTGTGGTGGCAAAGAATTGGAAATTGAGGGAATACATGTCAACTGGGTATGGCTAAACAAGTTATATGATTGTGATGGAATACTATTTTTATGCTATACGAAATGATGAGCAAGATGCTTTCAAAAAAATCTAGGAAGATTTAAATAAACCGATGCAAAGTGAAATAAACAGAAGCAGAAGAACATTATACACAGTACAGCAATATTGGATGATGATCAGCTGTGAATGACTTAGCTATTCTCAGAAATACAATGATCCAAGCCAATTCTGAAGAATTTGTGATGACAAACAGTATCTATCTTCAGAGAGAGAGAATAATGGATTCTTGAGGGGAGTGAGACACCTCTTTTTTTCTGATTTCAGGGAATTACACCTGCTCACTTTTCCTCTCCCAAATTAAAAAAGGTCTCTAATCTTTCCTCCAATTAGAAATCAAATGACCTAATGTATCCTGGTTATTTTTTTTTCCTTTTAATTAATTGGTCTTACTTGATTTATTTTATTTAATGTATAAAAGTCCATTTCCCACTATATTTGGGGTCTACCCTAAGTTGCAGAAGGGGCTTGGTCCCAATTTGTTAGACAACTGGCATGCATTGCCTAATAAATAGATATGCTTAGAAGCTCAAAAGCTTCTAAACTTAGAAGCTTTGTCTCCTCAGTCATTTAATCTTTTACCTACCATATTCTGAATGTAGTTTGAAACATACTTTTAAAATTTTCTTTATTATTCTTTTTTCCTTTTCTGGTCTACGTTTTCTTTTGCAACATGGCTAACATGGAATTTTTTTTTTTTTTGCGTAATGACATATGTGTAATCTATATCAAATTACTTTTCTTCTAAAGGAAGGAATGGGAAGAAGGAAGGGAAAAATATTAAACTAAACAATTTTCACGTTATATTTTTTTGTTTACATGTAATTGACTTATTAAAGTCATAACTGTTGAAGTACCTGATTTTGTGATGGATATACTATCTTAGAACACTGTCTATGAGGCTGTTTTGAAGGCATTATTTTTTATGAAGAAGGATTGGCATTATATGCTTTGACTTCACACACACACGTATTTCCGTGCTTTCTTTGGTGGCATGCTATTGAAGTGATGTAACACAGAATCATGCATAAATGAAAGTAGTACCATGTAAACTAGGTTATTTGTAGTTTTAAGGATACATAAAGTCAAGAAATACAAATATGCAGAAAGAAGTTAAATATAATGTAATATGGAAGGAAATGCCTTAGCAATTTGTTGGGAAGGGAAAGGGAGGGAGCCAGGAAAGGCCTAGTGTCAGATATGAAGTAAAGAGACAAAGGCAGTTTTACTGAACACAGAGTACAAGAGGTTCCTCCCCTCCCAATCCACTGAGGCTGCAAAGATAAGTTGGGGCCTAGTTTTTGGCTTTAAAATCCCAACAGAAGAGTGTACATTTTATCCTAGAGGCAATAGGAACTCACTGGAGATGATTGAGCAGGGGAGTGACATGCTCAGACCTGTGCTTAAAGTAAATTACTTTGGCAGCAGCCCTGTGGATGGTGGATGGCATTGGAGAGAGACTTGAGGGAGGGTCCTTTGGCCTTTATGCTTGTTTCAACTTGACAGGTTTTTGCTGAGGCATCATTGATGGAGCAAACTCCAGAGTCTCTGCCCTGAACTTCTTGCTCTTTTCCCCTTGCATTTATGGGATTTAGAGGTGGAAGGGACTTTAGAGATCATCTTGTCTAAACCTTTCATTTTACAGATGAAGAAACAGGTCAAGAGAGGTGAAATTGTATCTTCAGGGGCATACATTTAGTTAGTGACAAAGTTGAGTTTTAAACCAGTTTCTTTAGTGGCAAATCAGGTAGCCTATGCATTATACCAAGTTATCATTTCCTCTGGTACTCATCTGTGCCCAATTATCTGTGGATAGCTCTTAAATTTCCGTTTTGTACCCTGATCCTTAAGCCTTGTTCTGTATCTTCTACTGTCTGCAGAATATGTTCTGTCTGAATATTAGACTTTACATCAAATTCACCCAACATAGTGTTTATTTCTTCTGTCAAACTGTCTTTTCTCTGATGATGATAGTTTTCAAATTCACTTTGAACCTTAATTTTCTTTGCCTTATAATGTGCTCAATGTAGGTGCCTTGTTTTCAAAAGTTAGACCAAAGTTTCTTTCTTTCTTTCTTTCCTTCCTGCTTTCTTTCTTTCTTTCTTTTCTTCTTCTTCTTCTTCTTCTTCTTCTTCTTCTTCTTCTTCTTCTTCTTCTTCTTCTTCTTCTTCTTCTTCTTCTTCTTCTTCTTCTTCTTCTTCTTCTCCTCCTCCTCCTCCTCCTCCTCCTCCTCCTCCTCCTCCTCCTCCTCCTCCTCCTCCTCCTCCTCCTCCTTCTCCTCCTCCTCCTCCTCTCTCTCTGCCTCTGTCCAGCCCCTTACTAGGTCAGTAAGTGCTTCATATTGAGAGGGCATTTATACTTTTGTTATAATAGGAACACAAAGTTTATTTGTTCTAGTAATTGTTTCTAGTGGTTGCTGCAGTGTGTGGCACAACATGAATGCTTAATAGATGCTTATTGACTGACTTACTCATGGACACCTTTTGAATACTACCTGTTGGGGAAAATTGTGTATTTCCTGTATACTTGGATAGATTTGAATCAAACAAATTGCAGCAAATATTTTTAACATGCCCAGTATGAGCAAGGCATTGTGTTACCCATTGGGATACAAAGACAAAACAGTCCCTGCCCTCAAATGGCATGCATTTTACTTGGGTGGGGGGAGGAAATACATGCAAAATAAGTATAATAGGAGGAAAATTGAGGAAAAATATGGCATCAGAACTTGGGCAGGGTGAGGGTAGAATCAGGAAATTCTTCAAAGAATAAATGATACCTGAGTTGAGGCTTGAAGGAAGACAAAGTTTCTAAGCAGGGTAAATACATTCCAAGGGTATTTAACAGCTTAGTATGGAGAATGCAGATAGAGTACAAAGTCAGAGAAATTTCTAGTTTAACAATTACAGCCACTGATGGCCCAAATTGGGCTTTGGCAGTTCATCCTTTTTAGAACTCTTCTTTGAATCCATACACATGGTGACCAGGTTCAGTCCTGGGGCAGTCTAGCCTTGAATGAGTAGGATTAGGTTCTTTTTCTCATACTCTGCCTCATTAAACTGTCATCCTGGTTCCCTAGAGAAAAATTGCTTAAAGTGTATTTTTGGCTTGCATCCAAAGATCTCCCCCAAATAGGAAGATAGAAAGGCACTCTATGTACAATATGAATCAGGTATGAGACAGGTATTTATTACTTCCACACAAGAGGCTCTCACAATTGCACATTGACAGAAGATCTTAAATGAGCAGCAGTATTAACTAATATTGTGCTCTTTGGGGATGATGAGACTTAAAAATCAGAACATAAAGCAATTTGTAGAACTGACTAGTAGACATTTTAAATTTTACCTTGTTCTGCACAGTCTTCCTCAAATTAGTTCTATCTGGCAAGCCTAGAGTAGGATTGAACTTCTTTCTCTGGTATTGATAGTATTCTGTATTGTATAGAAACTCTTCTTGCAAGTAGTCAGTCCCAACCAAGGGACCAGAGTGTCCAGTTTTTCTAACTCACAAGATTGTCTCCAGTGCTGGAGTGTCAGGATTGCTGTGATCACTAACGCTTGTGAAGAGAAACACAATAGGAAAAGGCAGTGAGAAGCCTCAAGAAATGAGGTCAGTATATTTAGCAGAGCATCTCTTCCAGCTGTCACATGAGAACAGTAGCCACTGATGCCAGGGTGAGGGGAAGAGTCCTCTTCCCACCTTTCCAAGGATAGAGTTGGATAGATCTGACGCAATTAGCAGTGGGAAAGAGAAGAAAAGAGACAGCTGAGGGTGGTTCACTTTCTTTTAAAGATCCACTGAGTCATTTGCTCTTCTTTTTCAGTGTCCAATACAGGGAATGCTTTGCTTCATCATCTCCAAAGTGCTCAAGTCTTTCATTACTGAGTCGCACATGGCTGTTCAGAAATGGAAGGAGTAGGAGGCTTTGTGATTCGCAAAGTGTCCAAAAGCTCATTTACTGTATGTGGTCAGTCAGAAGCAGACAACAGCACTTTGTAAATGTCCTTTTGCACTAGCAATCCATGAAGGGAAGTAGTAAGAAAAAAAGAAGACTTGGAAAGGTAGTGTGGAGCAGAATATAAAGGGCCTATCAGTCTAAATTTTTTTTTGTATTTTATCTGGTGAGTGATAGGGAACCCCTCCCCTCAAAAAAGGTGGGGATGTGATGAAGAGTCACCAAAAGGTACTACAAAATAGAGCATTGAGACTCTTCAAAATCTTTTAAAATACAAATCATCCACTAACCAAACTCCCCTCAGTAACCAAGGAGATATATTTAAGTTAGGCATTCTAGTTGCCATATAAAGTATCTCGGATAGCAACAGTCTGATTATGTGCCCCTGATCACTCTGAGTCTCTTAGCACTTATGCATATAGCTTAAATTATGCTATTTTACACTTACAGATTTATTATTTGTAAGTACTTTTCATCTGTGCTCATTCTCTCTCCTGATCTATTCCACAAAGAGCAGTCTCTATTTTGTTCCTCTCTATAGCATCTTAGTTTATTACTCTGCACATAGTGGGCACTCAATAAATGTCACTGGGTGATTTAATAACTAATAAAGATACTATGGATGTGAAAACAGAACAATGTTGAAAAGAAATAATAGAACAAAACAATTTGCAAATACCATTAGGACAATGTTCTTGTCAGAAATAAGCAAGACAGATTTTTAAATGATCCCCAAGCAATTTTAAAGAACTTCCCATAGATATTGGGTGAAAGGGAACATAATGGATGTTTTATATTTAGACCAAGGGAAGGAGTTGGATGCGATATGATAAAACAGTGTTACTTGCTAAATTTTAATTCTGATTTAAAGAGGTCCTGAAAACAGTCATAGGAATTCAAAACAGCCTTCATGACAGTAAACAAAACATAATAATAAATGGCAATATATCACAGCAGTAGGAGGTGTTTAGGGGGTGCAGTGGATTTTTGTGTTAGAGCTTTTTTTTAGCACTTATCATTTATTGATGATTCAAAATGAGTCTGTGAAAAGAATATTAATGAACTTTACAGCCCATGCTAAAAAGAGAGGTGTTGCAGGCAAAAGGGAAAAAAATGGAATAAAATTGACCTAACAAAAGTGGTGAAAATAAAAAAGAATGATCAAAATAATATTTTTTTGGAAAAAAAATAAAAATGAAGACTTTTGGTGAAAATATGGTAAAAAATATTCAATAACTGAGATAAATCTTCAATATTACTAATATCATGTCTCTATTATACATTTTTTCTGTGTTTTCACATTTATTCTGTTATCCATGTGATTTTCAGACTTCACTTATCATACTTCTGTTTCTATCCCCCCATCCAACCAGTGTCAAGATGACTAATCTGTTTTTCCATTATTCTCCCCAAATTGCCTGTGTTTCTGCATTGTTTTTGTGATTCTTCAATATTTTAACATATCTATGATCTCTTTATTGTGGGTATTCTGTCCACTGGTAAAGATTACAATCCCTTTCTCATTCTGTGCCACTCCCTCACATTTTCCTATAGATTCTGCTCAATGTAAGTACCTAAAGTCTTAAAGACTTTCTTCTAGAGTATTTATATTTTCTTGGAAAGAATCAGATTACTCATCTGTTATAGCTCACTCTAAGCATGTCAGCCCACTTTCTTTTTCAGGCAAATGGCTCCTTGATCTATCCTTCACTAGTGTTCTTTAAGTCAGATTTCACATGTAGGTTATTATGACAAATATGCAGGAGCCCACTTATGCCTACTATGTGTCTCTCCATTACCCTTTGGCAATGATCCTTCAATCTTAATCTTTTGCAAGATGTGATGTTCTAAGATTCACAACCATGTGCCATTTCCAGTATTACATTTTTTTAAAGTTGAATTTCTGGGGTGGCTAAAAATTCTTGGCAGTTTTCTAAATAAAATCCACTCTACTCTCTTTCTCTTTATTCAATTCTGGGTCTAACTCATTGTCCATCTACAGTGACTGGTCCAAATAAAAATATAAAATAATAATTCAATGAAGTGAATCCAAGTGCATATCAAAGTCTTGACATTAAGTTTTCACTTATTATTTTTTCCTGTTTCAATTATTAGGAACAACCAAGGAGCTAGGGACTAATGGAGTTTGCCAAAAAGTGTATAATGTTATGGGGCTTTCACAAGTTGTACATAGTAGAGATTCACAGTTTCACATTTAATTCTTTTTCTTCAACATTCTATATGGAAATAATTTGTTGCTATCTCTATGTCTTCATCTCTTTCTCTTTTGGTGTTGAACATTGAAAATAACCAGTTAGATAGCATTATGGGGTTGGATGCAATTTTCTCAATATAATAATAGTAGCTAGCATTTGCACAGTGCTTTAAGGTTTTCAAAGTCCTTTACAAATATTATTTCCTTTGTTCCTCATAAAAATCCTAGGAGCCAGAAGGTATTATTAGCCTCATTTTACAGATGAGTAAATGGAGGCAAACAGAGACCAAGTGACCTGCCCAGGGTAACAGAGCTTAAAAGTATCTAAGGTCACATTTGAACTCAGGTCTTCCTGACTCCAAGTCCAGTGGTCTATTCACTGTACAAACAGGCTGCCTCTATATCATTGGCAAACAAAAATTTCTGAAGCACTCTGACATTTATAGGGAATCCTATTTCCATTCTGCCTTTGTATAAGAGTGGCAAACATCTTTTTTATGAACATGTATGTCCATGCTTCATATATAAACTGATGCTGGTGATCACAGGATCATTGCACAGTTATCTCTGTGGTTACATTTATCAAGGAGCCTATGAGCTTGAATTTTATCTGATTCAATTTTTTCATAAGCAACAATTAATAATCAAATTGGATCCAGTATTATGCATTATTATGAAAATGTAGTCTGCTGTGGAGAATTATTTTTGAGAGTTCCACTAGTTCCCTTCTCATATTTCCAATCAAGGATATGATTGATATATGCCTGGGTCATTCTCATAAATATTTTATAAAAGTGAAAATGTAGGTATATGACCTTCTAGATATGAATGTTTATCTTAATTACCCTTTCTGTTTAAATTAAATCTATAATTTTTACATTTTGAGGGTGTTTACCCCTCTGCCCAAAATACCTTATTCAGTAATTCATCAATACTTTCATTATTACATTGCTTTCTAAGTATTTTTCTATAGGGAAAAAAAATTAAATGGCGGGAGGAGAGGCAGTTCATAACATTTGTTGTCGTTCAGTCATTAAGTGATGTCTGACTCTTTATGACCTCATGGACTATACTGTCCATGAGTTTTTCAGTGGCTTATCATTTTCTTCTACAGTGGATTAAAGCAAAAGTTAAGTGACTTGCCTGGGTCACCATCTAGTAAGTGTCTGAAGCTGAATCTGAACTCCTCTCTTCCTCACTGCAAGCCCAGCACCACAAGCCCGTTGAGTCACCTAGCTGCCTCCTTCAGAGCAAATAGGATGGTTCAATTGTGGGTATATACACACATATGTTCTGGGAAGATGTATTAGGGATACCGCAGCATCGTACTGAGGAGTTTACTTATGGAAAAAGTGGGGAAGAAACATCCTCCCTTCTTCCCATTGCCTTCTCCTCTTCTGAATCAGGATCATGGAGCAAAATCTTATTTCCCCATGCTAGTTAAAGCTTTGGCCTCTAATAATTAATATAAATCATAGATTTTTTTAAAAAAGAAATTGACTTTAATTTTTGTTTTCGTATAGGCCTCATGCTTGGTCACCAAATAATCAAGACCTGCCTGACAGTGAATTCAATTCAACAAATTCAATTCAAAACGTATAGAAAAAAATACTTAGGAAAATTGTTATTGAATGGCGAAGCTATGTGCAAGTGTTGGTAGAATCTAGAACAGACACAAAGTTATGTCACTTCTCCTAAAGGAATTTACAATCTAGGAGATAATATAATCTAGAGAAATGCAAGTGAGAGATTCTTGAATTTTCTAAAGAAAAACTAAATCCTTTTTACTAAAGTCTATCTAGTTCTTAAATCCCTATCTTTCACTATCATAAAGATATTAAATGGTAGATCAAAGCTGTAGGGTTTTAAATATATTCTGGTGTATTTGTAATACCTTATCACCATCATTATCTTAAAACTACTAGGGACTGCTATCTCTTCTATGAGGCCCTACTTGGATTTCCCCCCTACCTAGTACTACAGTTCTCCTCCCACACTTGAAAATTATTTTATATCTATTCTGAAAATACTTTATATTTACTTCAATGCACACCTGCTGTTTCCTAAAATAGAATGTAAACTGCTTTAGGGCAGAGAAAATTTCGGTTTTGCCTTGCCTATTATGTGTCTGACATATAGTAGGAACTTAATAAATTCTTGGTAATTGATGCATTTGGATTTAGTCATCCTACTAAGAATTGATGCAGAGGGCCAATACATAATCTAGCTAGAAACAGTCAACGAGCCATTATTAATCATTTACAATGCACCAAGATCTATAATAAACATTGGGGATGCAAAGAAAGGAAAAATCACAAGCCTCGATTTCGAGGAGCTCACATTCCACTGTGAGAGACAACATGCAAACAACTTTATGTGTAAGACACAGACAGATGTGTACTTGTGTGTGTGTGTGTGTATATATATATATGTATATACATATATATACATATATATATATATATATATATATATACACATGTGTACACACACATATACTATACTATAGTGTAAAAAGAGGGTAATCTCAGAGGGAATGAGGGTTGAGTGGGGAATCTTGGAAAGAGCTGCAGAAATTGACATCTAACCTGGCCCTTGAAGAAATCAAGGGAAATTGAGAGGAGGAGGAAGAATATGCCAGGCATGGGAAATCATCAGTGAAAAGGTATGGAATTGAGAAATGGTGTGTCCTGTCAGAGGCACAGTAAATAGGCCAGTGCAGCTTACTTATTGTATTTCAAATTGTATTTGAAAATGAATAAATTGTAAGAACGGAAATGTTCGAAGAGGGGAAGGCTTTCAGGGCTTTAAACACCAAACACAGCTTCTCATATTTGATCCTGGAGGGAATAGCGAGTCATGGAGTTTATTAGGTAGGTGGGTGAGGTGACATGTCCAGACTCGCAATTACAGAAAGTCACTTTGGCAGCATAACAAAACATGGATTGGGTTGTGGAGAAATGAGGCACAAAGCTATTGTAATAGTCTAGTGTAGAGGTGATGGGGGGCTACACCACAGGGGACACTATTTGAGTGGAAAGAGACTTTATACTGAGGATGCTGTGCAGGTAGAAATGATAAGACTTGATAACAGGTTGTACATGTAGGGTGAGTTAGAGTGAAATGCTGAGGATGACACCTGTGTTACCAGTCTAGGTAACTAGAAGGATGGAAGTGTCCTCGACAGTAATAGGGAAGTTGGGAGGAAAGGCAGGTTTTTGGGAAAAAATGAGAAGAAACTCTTTGAATTAGTCTCAGTAAGGCACTGCATGGATATAATAGATTTGGGAGCAAGGACAGAAACATATCATACAATAGCAACTTATTTAGAGAAAAATACAATGCGTAGTGTCAAGCCATATGTTCTCTTATTGCCTTTGTTGAATATCATCTATTTAAATGAAATTGAATAGAGACATTAAAATTTAAAAGTATAGAACATTTAGGGTATTTATGCCTAAAATAGTCAGAACTCAAGTCAAATAATAGTAAAAATGAAGTCATTAACTAAAATAAATCAGACAGTATTCCATACTGCATGAGACAAAATTTCATGACAGCTTAAGCCAAGGTGTCCCAAAAGTCTTAGTGAAGTTTTAATCTATTAAAGCTTTGGTGCGGGGGCGGGGGGGGGGGTGCGGCATGGAGCCAAGATGGTGGCTAGAAAGCAGGGACTTGCATCAGCTCCCCGCCAGGTCCCTCCAAAAACCTATAAAAATGGCTCTGAACAAATTCTAGAACTGCAGAACCCACAAAACAGCAGAGGGAAGCAGGGCTCCAGCCCAGGACAGCCTGGATGGTCTCTGGGTGAGGTCTATCCCACACGAAGCTGGGAGCAGAGCGAGCAGAGCAGAGCCCAGCATGAGTGGCATGGACCAACCAGACCAGGAGCTGGGTGGAGCATGCCCTAGCACCCTGAATCAGTGAGCTGCAGCAGTTACCAGACTTCTCAACCCACAAACACCAAAGACAACAGAGAAGGTTAGTGGGAAAAGCTGCGGGAGTGGAAGGAGTTCGCAGTTCTGCTACTGCCCTGGGAGCAGCGGAGGTGGGGCAGCTACAAAACTACAGCTGCAGTTGCTTCTGGCCCCAGGCCCACCTAATGGGAGGAATTCAGTGGCAGATCAGAGCAGGAGTGAAGAGCCTGCTGAAGATCTAAGTCCAGTCTGGGTTGAGGGTTCTTGGGGAAGGAGGAGTGCTGGTGTGGAAGAGCTGGCACATCCCCCCAAGCTTGGAACATAGTTCTCTAAACTCTACAAGCAGTCATACCCCATTGAAAAACTCAAGGGTCAAGTTAGTTGGCTGGGAATATGGCCAGGAAGTGAAAATGCACCCAGATTCAGTCTCAGACTTTGGATTCTTTCTTTGCTGACAAAGAAGACCAAAACATACAGACAGAAGAAGTTAACAAAGTCAAAGAGTCTACAACAAAAGCCACCAAGAAGAACATGAACTTGTCCCAGGCCATGGAAGAGCTCAAAAAGGATTTGGAAAAGCAAGTTAGAGAAGTAGAGGAAAAATTGGGAATAGAAATGAGAAGGATGCGAGAAAACTATGAAAAACAAGTCAATGACTTGCTAAAGGAGACCCAAAAAAAATACTGAAAAATACACTGAAGAAAACAACACCTTAAAAAAATAGACTTACTCAAATGGCAAAAGAGCTCCAAAAAGCCAATGAGGAGAAGAATGCCTTGAAAGGCAGAATTAGCCAAATGGAAAAGGAGGTCCAAAAGACCACTGAAGAAAATACTACCTTCAAAATGAGATTGGAGGAAGTGGAAGCTAGTGATTTTATGAGAAATCAAGATATTATAAAAACAGAACCAAAGGAATGAAAAAATGGAAGACAATGTGAAATATCTCATTGGAAAAATCACTGACCTGGAAAATAGATCCAGGAGAGATAATTTAAAAATTATTGGACTACCTGAAGGCCATGATCAATAAAAGAGCCTAGATATCATCTTTCAAGAAATTATCAAGGAGAACTGCCCTGATATTCTAGAGCCACAGGGCAAAATAGAAATTGAAAGAATCCATCTATCGCCTCCTCAAATAGATCCCAAGCTCCCAGATCAAGTAGAAAATACTGTATGCAGCCAAAAAGAAACAATTTGAGTATTGTGGAAATACAATCAGAATAACCCAAGATCTGGCAGCTTCTACATTAAGAGATCGAAGGGCTTGGAATACAATATTCCGGAGGTCAATGGAGCTAGGATTAAAACTTAGAATCACCTACCCAGCAAAACTGAGTATCATGCTCCAAGGCAAAATATGGATTTTCAATAAAATAGAGGACTTTCAAGCTTTCTCAGTGGAAAGACCAGAGCTGAATAGAAAATTTGACTTTCAAACACAAGAATCAAGAGAAACATGAAAAGGCAAACAAGAAAGAGAAATCACAAGGGACTTACTAAAGTTGAACTGTTTTGTTTACATTCCTACATGGAAAGATGATGTGTATGATTCATGAGACCTCAGTATTAGGGTAGCTGAAGGGAATATGCATATATATGTGTGTATGTGTGTATATATATATATATATGTGTGTATATGTATATATATATATATATATATATATATATATATATATTAGAGAGAGAGAGAGAGAGAGAGAGAGAGAGAGAGAGAGAGAGAGAGAAAGAGGGCACAGGGTTAGTTGAATATGAAGGGATGATATCTAAAAAATAGCAAATTAAGGGATGAGAGAGGAATATATTGATAGAGGGAGAAAGGGAGACATAGAATGGAGTAAATTGTCTCACATAAAAGTGGCAAGAGAAAGCACTTCTGTAGGAAGGGAAGAGGGGGCAGGTGAGGGGGAATGAGTGAATCTTGCTCTCATCAGATTGGACCTGAGGAGGGAATACCATACACACAGAGTTGGGTATCTTACCCCACAAGAATAAAGGAGGAAGAAGATAAAAAAGGGGAGAAGGGAGGGCAGATAGGGGGAGAAGGTAATCAAACACTTTCAAAAAGGGACAGGGACAAGGGAGAAAATTCAATAAAGGGACATAGGTTAGGAAGGAGCAAAATATAGTTAGTCTTTCAGAACATGGGCATTGTGGAAGAGTTTTACATAATGATATGCATGTGGCCTATGTTGAATCGCATGCCTACTTAGGGAGGGTGGGTGGGGAGGGAAGAGGGCAGAGAATTTGGAACTCCAAGTTTTAAAAACAAATGTTCAAAAACAAAAAAAAGTTTTTGCATGCAACCAAGAAATAAGATATACAGGCAATAGGGCATAGAAATTTATCTTGCTCTACAAGAAAGGGGACGGGAGGGGAGTGGGGTGACAGAAGGGAGGGCTGACTGGGGAACAGGGCAACCAGAATATATGCCATCTTGGAGTGGGCAGGAGGGTACAAATGGGGAGAAAATTAGTAATTCAAACTCTTTTGAAAATCAATGCTAAATATATTAAATAAATTTTAAAAAAGCTTTGATAAGTACAGTTTTATGTTTATTAAAGCTTAAAATTGCTCTGAGATTTTTAGGGCATCATTTTTATGAACTTACCTCATAGGAAGAAAAGGTAGTACTTTTTAGATCTAGAGCTAATAGGGGACTTTGGAAGCCAACTATTTCAGGGGTTATTAGCCTTTTTATGTGTTGTGGACCCCAGTGGCAGTATGGTGAAGCCTGCTGACCCTTTCACAGAATAATGCTTTTAAATGCATAAGATAAAATCCATAGGATTACAAAGAAAATCAATAACATTGAGATATCAGATCAAAATATTTTTAAAAGTTTACTTTTATCAGATTTAGAATTCCTGATCTAGTCATTTTACGGATGAGGAGGCTAAGATCCAAGGTGACACAGGCAGTAAAGAGTAGAGCTTATGCCCCATTCAGCTGGGGACGCTTGCTATACTGAAGATATAGTTATTCTGGAGCCCAAGGAGGAGAAAGTAAAGATGATTAAAGAAATAAGAGGACTGATTTATGAGAAGAGAGTGAAAGAGACATAGAGAGAAAGCTTTGTTAAGTGATGAGTAATGAGGAATATGATAATGGTCTGTGTCATCCTGAGGAAAGAGAGAGAGATCATTTAGCACTGAGCAAAGGAGTAAAATGAGGAGTAATGGGATGAAATTAAGGAAAGGAAAATGCAGCCTGATGATCAAGAATAGCTTCTTGACAGTCAGAACTATTAGGTATGGAATAACCTCCCTAGGGAAGTTGTGAAAGCTCTGAGAAACAGGCCACTTAGAAATAGTCTTTTTTTTTTTAAAGCAAAACTCTCCTACAAATACACAACTACAAGATGACTCAGAATAATATTAGTAGGGGGTACTCAGGAGAGGGTTGGGATTATATTTTGGGAAGCAAGTCTGATCTAACAGGTTGGGAGAATGGGACCTTTAGCTCCCATTCAATCCGCAAGGTCAATGTTTTGGAAAACTAGTAAAACTATTGTGAAGAATGTGTTCACAGCTCCATTTCTTGTATTTACAATTCAAAAACATTAACAATAAATAATTTAAGCTAGTAATATCTAGATTTGGAAGAAACTCTCCGACATGATACTTTTATGTGCACTCTGGTTATATATGAAACTTTTGATCATCCAAAAAACATACGACACTTGTCTTCCATGGCTTTTCTTTCACTTTTTACCACATAATTTAGTCTTTGTTACCTTCCCTTCTTTCCATTTGTCATAAACTTCCACCACAGTTTAATCTGTAGCCTTCTTCCTTTACCTTTTTATGGTGACTACTTCTGGAAGCCTATACTCACATGCTTCTAAGTACCACTTATGTACAGATGACTTGTAAATTTCCACCTTCATCCCTGACCTATCATTTTCTCTCTAGCCTTATTATTGCCAATTGTCTCTAAGCCCCATTAACTTGGATGACATGAATCTTTACAGATCAAAGTCTGGGCTTATGGCTTTTGCTTTCTGTACAGTCACACCTTCCCAATTGCTCCATTAACACCAATGACACAGCAGCTTTTCAGTTCTCCAAGCTTGTAAAAAAGGAGTAGTGCTCACTCTTTCTTACTTTCTTTCCCACATTGAATACATCAGCAAATATTTCTCAATGATTCCCTGCAATGTCTCTTTTCTGTGTCTCCTTTTACATTTCTTTTCAGGTATTTCTCATCTCACGTAATTTCCCAATGGTGGTATTCTAGCTACCCTTTCTGTAATCAAACACTTGAATGATAGAATAATTTTCATTAGATAGTATTTGTATTGTGATACTGTCTTGTTAAAGAATTAACTCCTATCCTTATATGCTCAGTTGTAGGGAAGATATTTGCACTTAGTCACAGAACATTAGAACATAACCTCCTACAAGTCAGAGACTGTTGTTGTTTTTCTTTTTTCTGTGCTACTCCCAGCACTTATTACACTGTCTGGAACATAGTAAGTCCTAAGTAAAAGCTTGTTGATTGGTAGAATATAGAACAGAAAAGGGATAAGTTATACTTCTATTCAAGTAGGCAAATGGCCTTTATTTATCTGGAGTGAATAGTTTATGTTTATGAGCTTTGTTTTTGTTCCAGTCAAGGGAGATCTTTTCAAGTGACTTTCAGTTCAAAAGGTGGGTTGTCAAGTGGGTTTATTCATTTGCTATTTCCTATATGCTCAACACTGTACTACAGCCTATGTAGAATATAGAAAACATAAAAGCTATGTCTATGCTCAATCTCTAAGGGATGTAATCTTGAATTATTTCATAATTGAAGTACAGTGTAAGATCTCTTATTTTTTCTTCACTTCTTTAGAATTTATATTTTGTAGTAGAGCTGAGCTGAAATTTGCCTTTTCTCAATAAGCACTTTCTACTTAAAGAGTACAAATTGGCCATGTAAACAAAATTACAAGGGGAATATTGGAAATGCCTACAGGAAAAAGCTATTTAAAGTAATTTAATCATATCTATTTATATAAAGATTTATGTAATTAACAATAAAACTAATATGATCTAAATTCAAGCATCTCAGGTTACATAAAAAAGCCAAACTTTCAAACAAAAAGGAGCTGATAGCTCCTCTTTACTTTAATCTAGTAAGACCATATCTGGAATGCTGGATTCAGTTTTAATTGTCACAGTTTGGGAAGGACATTGTAACCTAGAGAGTGTCTAGTGGAGTGCAACCAGGATCTTGAATTCACCTAGTAAAAGGATGAGTTGAAGAAACCAGGGGTATTTAGCCTAGAGAAGAAAAGACCAAAAGGAGACATTATAGTTTTCTTCAAGTATTTTAGGGTATGATATATTAAAGAATAGTTGAATTAACCTGGTCTCAGAGAGAAGAAATGGAAGAAATGGGTATAAGTTAACAAGAGGCAAATTTAGGCTTGAATAAATTTTCTAACAAATTGTTGTTGTTCAGTTGTTTCCATCATGTACAATTCTTCATGACCCCATTTAGGGTTTTCTTGGCAAAGATACTGGAGTAGTTTGCTTATTTTACAGATGAGGAAATTGAGGTTAAAATGTGACTTGCCCAGGGTCAAATACTGATAGGTATCTGAGGCCATATTTGAATTCAGGTCCTCCTGACTCCAGGAACAGTGCTCTATCTACTGCCCCACTTAATTGTCTGTAACAATTAGAGGTCTCCAAAAGTGGAAGAGGCCTCCTAGAGAGGTAGCGGCTTCCCTCTCCTTTGAAGTGTTCTAGAAGATTCTGGATGACCACCTGTCAGGTTTATCATAGTGGGGATTCCCTTTCAGATTGGACTATTTGGCCTAACACAGCCCTGGTAATTAAAATGGACCTTGGATGTTACCTATAGTAAAGTAAGTTATTTGCCAAAAGTCACATAGAGCCTAGAGTATCCTGCCTACCAATGATAAGAAACAAAATCATTTTGATGAAGAAATGTCAGATGACATAAATTCTCATCTGCACCTGAATCAGAATCCCCTCTACAACATTCCCATAGTGCTAACCAAGCCTTGGTCTAAAGGTCTCTAGTTAGAAAGATCTTACGACCATACCAGATACACATTTCACTTTTAGGTAGTTGTAATTTTTAGGGAATTTTTATTGACATTGAGATGAAATCTGAATCTTTGCAACTTATACCCCTTTTCCCTGAAACCAAAAAGAATGTCTAAACCCTCTTCCATCTGACAGTCCTTCAAATACTTGACAATGACTATCATTTCCTCTAAGTCTTCTTTTCTCAAGGCTGAACACCTATCCCTAGATGTATTGCTCGAAGATCACATGACATGATCTTAAAACCCTTCACTATATCATTAGGTATCTTCTGGATGGGCTACAGCTTATATATGCTCTTCCTAAAATGTTGCACCCAGAACTAAACCCTACTCCATATGTGGTCTGATATGGATAAAGCACAGGCAGACCTCAGAGATACTGTAGGTTCAGTTGTAGAGCACTGCAGTAAAGTGAATATTGCAAAAATGTGAGTCACAATATTTTTTTTGTTTTCCCAATGCACATAGAAGTTATATATACACTATACTGTAGTCTATTAAGTGTGCAATAGTATTATATCTAAGAAAAGCAATCTACATACCTTAATCTAAAAATACTTTATTGCCAAGCAAAGCTAACTATCTGAGCTCTCAGTGAGTCATAATCTTTTTGTTATAGAGGGTGTGCTTGTCTCAGTGTTGATGGTTGCTGACTCATCTGGATAGTTGTTGCAGAAGGTTGGGGTGGCTGTGGCAATTTCTTAAACTAAGACAATAGTGAAGTTGGCTACATCAATTGACTCTTCCTTTTATGAAAGATTTCTCTGTAGCATGTGATGCTATTTCATGGCATTTTACCTATAGTAGAACTTCTTTCAAAATTGAAGTCAGTCCTCTCAAATTCTGCTGCTACTTTATCAACTAAATTTGTGTGATAGTTTTCAATATTGTTGTGTCTCAAGGAATAGGGAAGTGCAGGAGGGGAGAGAAAGAGAGAGAGAGAGAGAGAGAGAGAGAGAGAGAGAGAGAGAGAGAGAGAGACAGAGATAGAGAGAGACAGAGAGAGAGAGAGAGACAGAGAGACAGAGATAGATAGAGAGAGAGAGAGAGAGAGAGAGAGAGAGAGAGAATGGCCAGTCAGTGGAGCAGTCAGTACAAATACATTATCAATAAGTTCATAGACCTATAGGTATGATAAATGATTACATTAGCAACATCAAAGATCACTGATCACAGATCATCATACTAGATATAATAATAATAATGAAAAAATTGAAATATTTTGAGAATTATGAAAATGTGACACAAAGACGTGAGTGCATGCCATTGGAAAAAATGGCACCAAAGAGTCATTCAATGCAAGATTGTCAGAAAACGTCCAATTTTTAAAAACCACAATATCTGTGAAGCACGAAAAAGCAAAGCACAACAAAATGAGGCATGCCTGTAGAGCTATAACCACCCTATGATTTATTCATAGTTCCTATGATTGTGTATTAGCTCCTTATATCCTTTCCATGTCACATCATTGACTCATATTGAGCTTTTGTTCTCCTAAAAACCCCAAGATCATTTTCAGCAAGACTGCTATCTAACTATGCTTTCTCTATCCAGTGAAGACTAGTCAAGGTGATTTTTATACCTTGATGACCTGTAATCATGTGCAATATTTTTGCACATTGCCTTCATTTTTTAATGGGTTGGCAATCCCCTCCTGGCTTTGAATCATCTTCAAATTTGCTAATAATACTGCAGCTAGGTAGAGCAGTAAATAAAGGGAAGAGCTTGTAGTTAAGACCTGAGTTTGAATTCTGCTTCAGACACTTAACCTGAGCAAGTCACTTAACTTGTGTTAACCTCAGTTTCTTCATTGATAAAAATAAGGAGAATAATAATACCTAATTCATGAAGTTGTTTCAAATGAGATAAAATATTTAAAGTGCTTTGTAAAACTTAAAATGCTTATATAAATGCTAAGTGTGGTGTTCCTGCTGTTGCTGTCCAGTCCCTTTTCCCAAGTCTGATAAAGGGGAAAAAAAGTTAAATAGCACAAGGCCACACACAAATCCCTCAGACATTCTACTAGAGAAATCTTTCCATGATAACTTCAACTCAGCTTTTTAATGTTGAGGTATTCAACTTAATCAATCTAATTATACTGCTATTTAGCCCATATGTCTTCATCCAGTCCACCAGCTGAAATTAAGGTAAGCTATGTTTACAATACCTTTCTGATCTCCCATATTTCTAGTCCTTCCCCAAAAGAAAGAAAGTAAAAAAAATAAAGAAAAGCAAGAAAGGAAGGAAGAAAAAGAAAGAAAAGAAGGAACAAGAAAAAGAAGCAAAAGTAAAAGAAAGAAGAAAGGAAGGAAGGAATAAAGAAAGAAGGAAGAAAAAGGAAGGATGGAAGGAAGGGTTGAATGAAAGAAGGGAGGAAAGAAAGAAAGAAGAAAGGAAGGGAAGAAGGAAGGAGGGAAAGCCATGGTTCCATTAGCCTTTCCATTGTACAGACCTCTCTAAATCTTAGGTAAAGAATGTAAAATGACTTTGCATGCTTTGATTTATTGTAAACTATGAAAATTAATAAAATAAACACTTTCTCAAGTAGTACAAATTTGTGAAAGTTTATTGAGATATTATTGTTATGAATTCATAATCATAACAATCATCCAAGCTATACTTCCTTTTCAAATTTTCTTCCAAGTATCTTAGGCCATATATAAATCCAAAGAGCAGTACGATGTGAGTTTCCTTCAGTGGTAAATAGCACATCTCTACTTTCTTTTGTCATGATGGCCAAAATAGAAAACAGTTAAAATTAAGATAGTCCTGCTTATTCTTTTTCTAGAGCATTAGATAGTTGCTTTGGTTATCTTTTGTTATTAAAAAAAATCAGCAGCTTCTTTCATAGGAGTCACTGATTAGGTACCAGATGGCAACAACTTTCTGTCTCTACCACCCAGGGCTATATTCAAACCATTGAAAGACTGCATCTCATTATAAATCCCCTGAGCTATCTACTCTCCCACATGCTATTGTCCTTTTCAAGTAGAGAAATGACCTTACTTTAAAAACTGTCCTTGTTTCAGGTAACCAAAAGGTTTTAATAATTGAAACAATTTTATGCTTTTGAGCATTTGATTTTACATACTATTTTAAAGTCTTCATTGGAAAACATCCCGATGCAACTACAATAAAAGTTTTTAAGACATGAAGTTATGTGCAATCAAAACATTTTTCATTTTTCTGTCTTGTAGTTAACAAATATGTGTGAACGTGGAATGCACAGTTCAAATTACTTTGGAGAGCCGAAAACCCATAGAGATGTGAGTTACTTATAAGAATGTGTTATCATGTACATTGAAGCCACTTTAAACACTGCAGGAGACATTCATGCCCTGCAATCATTAAAATGATATGGAAAGTGTTAAGAAGAATTTTAGAAAAAAAAGTGTCTGCTATGTAGGGTGGAAAATGAAATTATATTTTGGTAGCATATGAGGGTAAAACAAGACAAAGAGAATTTTTCAGTTATTCTTATAGGAAAAGAGCAAAAGAAATTGTTTTGCAATTGTTTTCCATTTCTTCAAATGAGGAAGACATGGTATTCTAAGTAGAGAAAACTACTAGATTCTGTTTGGGTTCAGCAGCACCATCCCCGGAATACCAAACTCAGAATCATTGCATTCAATGTTTGATTATCCTCTTTGTCAGGTAGGACAGTGAATTTAGATGTGAAATTCAGTGTGAATGTAATTGAATGCTTTAGATAATTTAAAGCTAGTACACAGATACAAGAAAAATGGAAGCATTTATTTAAGTACAGGTTTGGTGCTGCATTTTTCTGATATCTGGCTGAAAGAGCAGTGGAAGGATTGTCATATCTTTTTAATGCATATGTATATAGACTCAGACCATACAGTCATAGAAATAAGTACAGTTACAGTAAATACAAAGAGTACTTTGTAATCCCTTCTGGGTATATGTTCTTCTCTTGATGCAGAGAGATTTATATGTTTTACTTCTTTTAACACTGATCAATGTAAATCCTATGCACTGAGAACAGAACATAAATCCTTCTAATTCAAGATGTAAGTTTATCTGTAAGGGTTTGCCTCATGAAAACCAACAAAAGCAGTAAAATAGAAAGTTCAGGGGGCTGACATTATGCTTTTAACCCATGACAATTTAATGTAGGTTGTAAAAGGTCTTGCATTGTAGATGTACTCACAAACTCCTAGTGAGTCACAACTACTAGATGGTATGATATACATAGTCAATATTGACAATAAAGATTTGTAAAAAAGAAACTGACATCATCTTTATTGTTATTTTCCTCATATTTAAAGTATTAAAGTGAATAACCCTTTAAGATTTAACTGTTGCAAGCATTTAACATAGTCATTTTGCTTTTTTGAAAATTTAGTGAGTTTCAAGATTTATATTGAGCTTTTAATTTCTTTCAAAATGGTGATTTAAAATGATTGGCATTGTACTAATATGAAGGAATAGATAAAATATAAAAGAGAGAATGAAAAAACTTTTCAAACGCATTTGATACCACTATACTGTAGCCAACACTTAATGAAGACCCTTGAATTTTGAGTTTGTCCTCTTATCCTCTTCTCATGCTACTCTTTTTACCTCTTCTTGCCTTTAAGGATTATGAAATCTCCTCACAACTCTCTTGTGAGATAAATAGTATGAAGTGATATTTTGTAGTCACCTCTCAACATTGCTCAATGATTTCTTGTTTAAGAAAGGCATAGGGAATGTAGAATTAGTCTAGAAGTAAAAAAGACCTGCGTTTAAGTCCTGACTCTGATAGTTATAATCTATGTTACCTTAGGCAAGTCACTTACATTTTTAGCTCCTAGGCTTCTAGACTATAAGTTGCAGAGAAGATACTGACCTGCTTTGGGATAGAGTGTATCCTGTATCAATGGAGTTCCAGGTCTAGTCCTTATCCCTTGCTGTTTTAAACATTGAAATTTGTGTGTTACTTATATTGGGACTAAAAAGCTAACTCCCTAACTGGAAACCCATATATGATATTTGTACTAGGTATAAAGGATTAAAAGGTATTATTATTTTAATCTGAAACTAGTTGACAGAGAAATGCTACCATCATTTATAGCAAAGACTGTACTTCCTGTCAGGTAGCCAGGGCACTCCCTGAGCTGAAATCCTAGATGACAGGAAGTATAGGCTTGGAAAATACAATGTGGCAGGAGTTTTATGCACACTTCAAAATAATGAAAAACATTTATTGGGAAAATGTCATGTACTCACAGCTCACTCTACATGCTACTTCTAATCTTATTTGTACAAGTACAGGCAAAAATCTACTAACAACAGAGATCATCTCTTTCCCTTCTGTTACACTTTTGTATTGATCCCTGCAAGCTGGGTTGATATGTGGTCCCAGAATAGGTTTAATTACAAGTACACACAAGACTGTAGTTGGTGGAATAAGTAAGGAGTGGGTTCATAAGTTTACTTCTAGTGAGACATCACTATTCTGCTCTAAGAGAAGTAGCAATGAGCTGAGATGGCTTTCAAAACAAATTAATGAATCTCTTAGCCAGAAAAGGCCAAGAGCTTTTTTCTTATTTAGCACAAAATTTGGCATTAATGGTAGAATTAAACTGGAATCAATCAGCCAAGGAATACATAGTCAGAGTACATATGGATGCTTCATACTAATAATCTTGGAGGTAGTGTTTTTCCAAAAAGTAATTAATTTACTCCTTTCTCACCAGTAGGGCATGAAACAGATCATATTTCTGTTTATCAAGATTTTCAGATAGGGTGCTGCCTTCAAATAGTCCTCAAACTTTCAGCTCTGTTATATTTCTCTACAGACAAATATACCTCAATAATAGCAACCTGAACCTTTCCTTTTCTCATCAGGATTCGTTCCTCATCAGCAGATTATGTTTACACTGTCTCAGTTCATTGTAGGCCTGCAAATTGGTTTCCTGTGTCATGCTGTTATTAATATGATTTTTGTGGTCAAAATAATTGAATTTGTACTCAATGGAGGTCTTTTGGGAAAGGAAGAAAAACGAAAACGATATGGGGAACCATAAAATCCTTGGTGTGAAGATCTCAGCAGGCGCAATAGGACAAGAAGTTGATTTCTTTACCTACCACAAAATGTATAGGACAAGTTGGATTTATTGTGTGTACAATACAATCAAAGGGAGCTTCTGCGGGACATTGTTGTTCCACCCTGGCCCAGTAGGTGTGAATGCATGGTTCACAAGTTTGTTGGAAGGTGAGGAAAAATTTCATTGACTTTGTTTACTTTCTGCTTATGATAATCTTAGTGTTCTCCATTCTTTTATGGGACCTCATTCTTTCCATATAGTTCATGAGGTTTGATTGAAAGAAACTTGATGACTAAGGTTTTTCTACCCTGCTACTATCTAACCCATGAAACACACACACACACACACACACACACACACACACACACACTTGTTGGTCTTTTCATCAGGTTTTGAGGAAAGACGTGATCTATGGATAGCAGGCTTTGAGATCTATTTTTTTCTTAATAGAGCCATTCATCTCCAATCTAAAAGCAATTGCATCTCTGAATTTCTAAAAAAAAAAATAAAAGTTAGGCCTTTAATTAAATGATGATGATTGCCCTGAGCTGGGCACATAGTAGATGCTTAGGAAATATGCTTTTATAATGATGGAAAACTGTGCATATGTAGAGCCCATTCCAACAAAAGAAACAAGGAAAAAACAAGCATGCAGTTGAATATAAACAATCTTCCAAGGGAAACTGCTTTCTCACACTTTGTAATTGCTTTGTTTTTCTGCAAGCAAGAGCTTACCTGTGTAAGGAAATAACAATGATGACATAATAATAATTTTCATTTTTCTTGGTAGAAATGAAAATGTAGTTATTCCTACATCAAAAAGTCACCACTTAAATTGGCCCAATTCAGCATGATTGACAGCCTGTGCTTCAGGGGACTGTAATAGCAGAGGTGTTGCATATTAAGATTCAGGTACATTGGTAGAGTTATATAAAGAAACTGAATCACACCTGCCTGTGATTCAAATCAGTGAGATGTACTCCTTCCAGTCAAGATTATCAAATGTTATAACATAAAACAATAAAGAGGGATGTTACCCTATTAAAATATAAAATAGTTTGGTCAGGTTCCTATTCTGTGAGATTATTTTCATGTGATGAAGAAAAACATATTTAAATGTCTATGTCATTGCAAAGTCCTGATCTCAGCAACTGATATTTTGAACAACTAAATTCATGTTAGTTCTTTTGAGATTGCATGGTGCTGCTTTGTGAATTGATCTGAATTTTGAAATAAAACATACCTAAAGTACAAATGATTTAATTGGCCTCTTACAGCACTGCCTTATTTATAGCTCAACAGGGTAAAGACAACCTACCATATTAGCTATGGGGCACATATTTTTATAGGATTGTAGGCAATTATTCTAGAAACTAAAAAATGGGGCAACCCCTGTAGCTCGTTTGTGATGAGGCAAATAGAAAAGTGAAGTTCTTTTTAAATGAATCAAAAAGAAACAAAAGTACCCTTTGACCAATATCCTTCTTCATTAATAGCTTCAATAAAAAGAATAAACACAATTGGACAGCAAAAAGGACACCTATTAAGTTTTATTTTGATTGAAAACTTCATGACATTTTGAAATAATTAGTTCATACAATTCTCATGTGAATGTACAATTAATACTATGGCTTACATATAATGAGCCATAACATAGCCATAGTCTGGCCCAAGAAAAATCTTGAGATATTCCTATTAATGCAACATGGGAGCTGAGATTTTGTGTGCCAAGTTCACTTTTAAAGACTTCTGTGTTCAGTTTTTCTATGTGTCTTTCAACACCTGTTTCTGAATGGCTAGCTACACATATGGAGAGGTAAAGCATAGGGAAATCCTCTAATGAATGCAGAAACTAATCTTTTAGGAGTTTGCTATGAGAAATTGGGACTAGACTGAAAGTCTAGAGATCTGGGTTTGAGTGGCTGCTTACTAGCTGTGTAATTCTGAGAGGGACACCTGGCTTCTTTATAAAATTAGGAGATTGTGCTAAATAACCCTTCCATCTCTAATATTCCACATCTCTAAATATGTCACCATATTTTAAAAGAAGAATCAATTTCAACACCATGATAGGCAAATGATACACACACACACACACACACATATATATATATATATATATATATATATATATATATATATATATAATTGGACCTTCCATATCAATATCTTCATGGTGTGCAGTTCTTCACTACTACAGAAAAACAGTGCTCTAAGTATTTTGGCATATATGAGGTATTTTTAACTTTGACTTCTTTGGGACATATACCTAGGTAGTGAATTGCTTATTATTTAAAAAGTTGGAATGATGAATGACATTTACATAGGGTTTTGAAGTTTCAAAAGTGCTTTTCAACATTATCTCACTCGATTCTCACATCTATATTATGAGAACGATGTCAATGAGATACTAATTTGTTTCCTTCTCCCAGTTTGTCCTTTCTCAAATAGACTCTTTTTTTTTGGCAGGGCAATTGGGGTTAAGTGACTTGCCCATGGTCATACAGCTAGTAAATGTGTCAAGTGTCTGAGGCCAGATTTGAACTCAGGTCCTCCTGACTCCAGGGCCAGTGGTCTACTCACTGCACCACCTAGCCACCCCAAATATAGTAGATATCACTCCACGGATCAACAATCTTCAGTGGCTCCTTGTTGCCTCTAGGATAAAATACAAATTTCCCCATTCTCCACAGTATGGCTCCCATCTACTTTCCCAGATTTATTTCATATCACACTCCTTCATGTACTCTACAGTCTAGCCCAACTAGACTATTTCCACACACTGGTATTCCATCTCCCATGCCCAATCTGTCTTCTATCCCTGTAATGCTCTCCTTCAGGAATACTATCACTTATAAACACTGACATCCTTCAAAACTCAGCACAAGTTCTACTTTATCGATGATCTTGTTGTTAGCTCACTGTCCCACCTAAAATTATGTAGTATTTACTTTTTTGTGTGTGTCCATGTTGTTTTCCTCAAGAAAAAAGAAAATATCCCTGAAGTTTGGGACAATTTATTTTTGTCTTTCTAACCCCAGTAGCACAATTCCTGCACACAGTAGTTACTTATACTCCTTGAGAGCAAGGGACTCTGCTTTTGCTTTTCTTTATTTATTTGATGCATATACCAGTTCTTGTCACACAGTAGGTCTTTAATAGAAGCTTGTTGATTTGACTTGCCCTAATAAATGTTTGTTTATTGAAGAAAGTTCTATAGGCATTTTCCCCATGTTACAAATAGGTAACTGAGTCTCTGAGTAATTAAATGATTTGCTTGTGTTCACACAGCTGTCCAATATGAAATTCAGGTCACTCTTATTTCAAGTCTAACGCTATTTCTACCTCTCTTTCTAACACTTATTCCAACTCTTTTGTTTTTATATTCCTTTTTAATCTTTAGGTTGCATCATGATTTCATCCCAAAGGGTGTTGAACATAATAATGTTTTAAATAATTAATTTATTTTTAGTTTACAACCTTCAATTCCACATACTTTTGAGTTCCAAATTTTCTTCCCCTCTCCCTCCTCCCCCCTCTCCTGCCAAGACGACATGCATTCTGATATAGGCTCTACATATACATTGACATTAAACATATTTTCACAATAGTCATACTGCAAAGAAGAATTATAACCAATGGAATGAACCACAAGAAAGAACAAAACAAAAAAGAAAGAGCAAATAGTTTGCTTCAATCTGCATTTAGACTCTGTAATTATTTCTGTGGATGTGGATAATGTTTTCCATCATGAGTCCTTTGGAGCTGTCTTAGAACCTTGCATTGCTGAGAAGAGCCAAGTCTATCAAAGTTAGTCATTGCACAATGTGCCTGTAATTGTGTTCAGTGTTCTCCTGGTTCTGCTCTCCTCACTCAGCATCAGTTCATATAAGTCTTTCCAGGTTTTTTTGAAGTCCATCTGCTCATCATTTCTTATAGTACGGTAGTATTCCATTACATTCATGTACCACAATTTGTTCAGACATTCCCCAATTGAAGGGTATCCCCTCGATTTCCAATTCTTTGCCACCACAAAAAGAGCTGCTATAAATATTTTTGTACATATGGGTCCTTTTCCCATTTGTTTGATCTCTTTGGGATACAGCCCTAGAAGTGACATTGCTGCGTCAAAGGGTAGGCACATTTTTATAGCCCTTTGGGCATTGTTCCAAATTACTCTCCGGAATGGTTGGATCTATTCACAACTCCACCAACAACGCATTAATGTTCCAATTTTCCCACATCTTCTCCAGGATTTGTAATTTTCCTGTTTTGTCAGAACATAATTTTTAGTGATAGTATATTTGGTAAACAAATGCTTGCATTTCAACTAGAGATGATTTTTGTTCTCCCCAAATGTCTAATATGGCAATAGACTTTAAAATATGCTCTCTAGTATATAATCTCATATGCTTTCCTATATAACATATGATAACTAATAAAAGAAGGAAAACAGAATATAAAGAAAAGTTATTTGGTCTAATCACCTTAACCTGAAAATTTTAGGCTTTTGACATACTTCATATATTGACAACATTTATTTCACACTTTAAATGAACTAGAGAATGAATGAGCTATACTAAAGAAATGAAAGGTCTGTCAATGTACAATTCCTGCTATTTTTTTACCCTTTCCTCTTATTTCAGTCTCAGCAAGGAAGAGGGTCTCTCTGCAGGAGGGAAAATAAATGAGCTGTCTTGGATTTAGTTTATACAAGGAAGCATTTACTCCCACTTACAATTTGAAGGCATTTTTCTGGTATCCTAAAATATGCTGAGTAATATTTCTTCTGTTTAAGAAGGCATGGTACAGTGGAAAGGACATTGGCACCGAAATCAGAAGGCCTCGCTCCACACTTCACTTCTGATACTACATCTGTGACTTTCAGCAAATTACTTGGCTTTCCTGAGCATCGGTTTCCCAGTCTAAGAACTGAAGAGAATGGAGCAGGTAGCCTCAAAATTCCATTCTCACTCTACATCTATGATGTTAAATCTATTTTGCATCACTTTCATTTTGGCATATTTACATCATGTCATTTTTGTATGTATTAATAACTTTAAGAAAACTATGAAAATTCTTCATCTTTTGCTGACTTGAAATACATTCAGGCCCAGGAGACTAAATTACTTTAACTAACATTTACATGAAGTTGAGGAAGTTGAAATAGGAGGGGGTGGAGGTGTTGAGGGCCAACTCTCAGTTATATTGTAAAGTCTCCTGCTTATGTTCTGCTAGTCCTCCTGGGCCCTGTGCATCTCAGGAGTCCTTTCTCAGACCAAATAAGTCTGAGGAATATTAGGGTAAACAGATTTAGTTCCCAAATATAGCTCTGAATTGCCAGGAGTATGTTATAAAGACAACTCCATGAAGTTCCCTATTTACATTGTCCCTAGGTTTTTACTCCAATTCCCTTTGCTAATGTTGTGATTGAATCTTAAAGCCTGTGATGCTATTCAATAAAAGACTGAAATAAGGATAAGGGTAAGGCAGGCAGCCAATTTTTAATAGTAAGTAATTTTTAGAAAGTCTAGGTATTAAAAATATAACTTTCCTGTCATTTACATTGAAAGGCACCATGGTTTTAATTACTAGAGAACATGAGAATAAGCATCTGTTGTGTGCCAGTAAGGCAAAATAATAAAAAACATGCTTTAGAAAAATGAATTACTTTATAAAACCTAAGTAGGGTTGATGATAATAACAAATGCACAGGCTACTAAAGACTGGTCAAATAACTATGAAGGGCTTTAGGGAAGTCTAAGACCCAGGGCCAGAATTTCATCCTCCCTAAGTCTGTGGGAATCCTGACAAATATTACGTAGAGAAAAAAGCCTATACTGTCATGAGACAGAATTTGCCTGCTGGCGGGTTTGGGCTCAGTAGACATTATTTATGCTTCCTTTAGATGGTATGTGTGAAAATCTGTAATAAAGCTGGATAAAATTCTACATTGTCTGGTAGGTAGAGAGTCTGAGATGGATCAAATCTTGTCAGATCTGGATTAAAGTTGACCCTATCTTCAGGGTCTCATTATCCAATCCTTACTCTATGAGATTCAGTGTGCATGAAATTATAAAACATAGAGCATAAGACAACATCTCCCAGGTTGGTTTTGTGACCCAAACACCTGAGAAATAGTGATTTTCAGCCCTTTGAGTTTTATTTCTTTCTGAAGAGAGCAAATTTGGTCAGGGTCAGTTCTCAAGTTTGCCAGTTCATCAGCCCATAATTGCACTCATTATTACCATAGCCAGCTTTATATTGGAGTTTGATTAATAACGATATGCACTTCAGTAACGCTTTCCATTAAGTGGCACTAATTACACCGTAACTGCTGTTCAACAACCAAGCAAGTGTAACTACAATGTCATTTTTATGGAGCCAGATTTGCTTATAAGGGTACTTCAGTAATGCTAATGTGGGTGCCAAGTAACTGAAAGTGTCGTCTGTGATTGAGTTGCTCTTGCTTTAAAATCTACCAGCTTTAAAACAGATCCCTCCTGCTTCAGACTTGGTAGGCCAAACCCTAATATGGACACAGTTCAATTCTTGAGTATTTATCAAGGGAGCAACTAACACTTGGCATTGTATAGGGCACCATGAGGTGGGATTAGTGAATAGGGAAAAATGACTGCCCCTGTTGTCAAGAAGCTCAAAATCAAATTCAGATGAGAGATTTAAATAACCCTGTGGAGAAAATATGTACAAAACAGTGAAATCAACTGAGAGAGTGCCAAGCAGCAAGGTGATCTTGGCATGATCTCAGTGTGGCTCAAAAAGTCATGAGCTCATTAAATGATCTATATGGCCATATACGCATATACATGTACACAGATATGTGAAGAAGTGCAATTTGTTTATTAGAGTAAAGTTGCATCTTTTGGCTAGTTTGGAAAGGCTTCCTGAAGTAAATGGATTCTTTTCTAAGGTAACATAGGAAGAAACTACATTGCTTAGTGCATGAACACTTAGGGCAAATAGGAAGTTAGATCAAATGCTGGGAATAGGAAAAGGTCTGCTTTTAGAACAAGATAAGTAGTAAAAGAAGATGAAAGCTCATGCCTATTACTCAAGGGATAAGGTACATTTATTTTGCTCTCACTACAAATCTCATTGCTAGAAATTTTACTCTTCCTGCCATAAAATAGTACTGGACCAGGATCTGGCAAATCTGGGAAAGGATCAAAAGAATCCATTTCCTTAGAGGTCAGGATGAAGTAGTATTGTTCCCAGGCTACTTAATACTATGGCATGCATATTATAAATCTTCCATAGATATTTGTTAACAGATTGAATAAGGAGAGTCAGTCTCAGAGAGGCAAAGGGATTTGTTTTAGATCATTTCATTGGATCATTAGACCAGGACAAGATCTTCCCCAAATTCCCCAAGTGCTCTTTCTACTATAAATTGATGCGCTGATACCAAAGACAGAATAATTAATTTTGGGACAAATACATTTGCTCTAGTGAAATTTCCATGTACTTTTAATGACCCTGAGCTTCTTCCTGAAATGAAGGCCTATATTTTTATTATTAATATTCTTCTGGTGATTTTATGCTCCTGTGAGACACAAAACAGTTGGAGATTCCAAAAAATTAAAGTTGAGAATCACCCAAAAGGCAACAAAGAGACACATGGTGGGAATAAGCAGAGGTAGCACATTATAAATAAGGAATTATGGAGGAGGATGAGTACAAATGATGTCATCAAAGAAATGTCTGTTCAGGAAAAAAAAGTGTGAGAGTAAAAAATAACTGATGTTATGGAACACATGGTCTATGTATATCCTGATGATGACAAGAGAAAGCAAGGAAGGCTCCCACCACATTTTAGTGACCTTACAGGAAGACAATAAATGAGAGTTAGGATGAACAGGGGTAGATGACATTCTGAAATATATCATTGGGGAGGGGAGTATAGGGTTAGGGTTAGGATTCCAACAACAGTGTTCTTGCAGAGTTATTTGATTGTTAGAGTAGTATTTATTCAAAAGAATAGACCAGAAAAGAGGACAAAGACTACATGTCAAAAGGTTCCAATTGTCCTCTTTTATTTTTCATCCTTATCATTGTTCATTTCCCTCCCCATTTTCACTGCTCACAAGCTATCTTAGAGATTTAGAGATTTCCAGTGGAAATAAATTGAAGATGGGGGAATAAAGTTTGGGGATAAGGCAATTGATGAAGTGGGTTAAATGCTTTTTATAGTTCTGGGCTATTGGGAAAGACACATGAAAAAAGAAGGGAAAGAGGAGAGCTAAAGTGATAGTTTCTTTTCAACCTGTGCATTTTACTTGCATTTTCCTCCTGCCTAAAGTTGCCAACACCTAGTAATTTAGGTACAGACTCTGTGTCACACCCAAATGAAGCAGTAAGATCTATTGGGTCAATGCCAAAGGACAAGGTGATCTGGGCATGATATTAAACCTCAAAGAGCAGTGAGCTCATTGTCTGGGATGGGCTTTTTTTTGAGAGTCAGCATACCTCATTAATAGCCAGTGAGCACCTGTAATTAAGTATTTGGCCCTGACCACCTCAGTTATAACAAACTTTTTCCCATATTTTTCTTGCTAGAACATGTTGAAAGGACTTTCCTCCAGGAAACAGAATTATAGTGATTGGGACACTCCAAATTTACTGAAAACTATAGAAATGTGAGAATAATCTAAAATTCCCAACAGTATCATCAGTTTCAAGTTATTGAAATATATTCATACTAATTATAAAAATAAAAATATGTGTGATTTAAAAAAAAACTGAGGTAATGAGGAAAGAGAAGCATGCTTCAAATCATGTGGATAAAGAGGTAGCATCAGTCCTTATCATAGCAGTTAGATGGCTTAATCAAGCATCACATTTTTGAATGACCATGAGTCATATCATAGAAAAAGCAATGGAATGAATCAGGATATCTGAATTTGAGTCTCATCTCTGTCACTACCTAATTTTGTGATTCTAATTGACCATTCATTTCTCTAGGCCTCAGTTTCCTCATTTGGAAAATGAGAGATTGAATTAGATCATATCTACAGTCCCCTCTAGTGCGATCTGTAGCCAAATAAAAAAAAAAGATCCCATGTTGATTCTTCAAAGGAGAAATCTGTGATCTCATAGCGTAATACTTGCTATCTCTATGCAGATTATAACACTGATCATCTCATTCTGTGTGATTCTTATGCCCTATTTTCTACAAATCTCTCACAGAGAATCTACTCAATGTGCTGGAGGCCTTCTTCCTCTTTTTTTGGATATTTCTTAGATAGAGTACTGATATAATGCTTGGGCTGGCCATCTGTTATCATATCCTATCATTCTCACTCTCATTTATTAGACCATCTTCCTTCTGATCATAACTGTTCTTAATGATACCTTTCATGCCATTTCTTATTTTCAAGTCATTTTTGCCTGCAGCCTACTTAACTCAACTCACAAATTTTCATTGTCCTTTGGAGTAATTACAATTTTGATTCTTTTGATACCATGGTGTTCTGTTATTCACAATCATGTATTATCATTTGATAATAAAGTTTTAAAGACAGCTTTCTGTTGCTGGAACATCTTGAGATTGTTAGAAATTCTGTATAGTTCCACATATTTGAGGTAACTCTATATTATCTTGCCACTAAATCCCAGTTCCATATCATTGTCCATCTGTAGGACCTCTCTAAAATGTACTGATGCTATATGAATATAATGGAATACTATTTTGATGAATTAAATAGTGAAAGAGGCAATTTCAGAGAAACTTGGAAAGACTTCTGTGAACTGATGCTGAGTGAAAGGAGAAAAATCACAAAAACATTTGTTATTAAAATAATATAAAATCAAACTGCTTTAAAAGACAGCTCTGATTAATGCAGTGATCAATGATGATTCCAGAGGATGAATGATGAAGCATACTACCCACTTCCTTAGAGAAAGTTAGAGGATTCAGGGTACAGAATAAGACATATATATGGATTATGCATATTTGTTTCAAGGCTTTTATTTTTCCCAAAATTCCAACTGCTGAGGTAGTAACTCAATATTCTACAAAAGCCACTGGGAAAACTAGGAAGCAATCTGTAGGAAACTAGGTATATGCCAGTATGTCATAATGCATACCAGTATAAACTCCAAATGGACTTACACGTAAAAGGTGACATCATTAGCAAGAGAAAAGAAGACATAAGAAACTGTCTTTCAGACTATCACCAACCAAAGGCTAGATCTTAGGTAAGGAAACAGACAATTTTGATTACATAAACTTTTAGAAGTTTTTGCCTAGGGGGCAGAGCCAAGATGGTGGCTGGAAAGCAGGGACTTCCCTAAAGCTCTCCCCCAGGACCCTCCAAAAAACTGTTAAAATGGCTCTGAACAAATTCTAGAACAAAATAGCAGAGAGAAGCAGGGCTCCAGCCCAGGACAGCCTAGATGGTCACTGGGTAAGGTCCATTGCATGGAGCTGGGAGCAGAGCAGAGCAGAGGCCAGCATGGGCTGCACCTGGACGAACCAGACCAGAACTGGGCAGAACCGGCCTTAGCGCCCGGAATCAGTGAGCTGTGGCAGTGACCAGACTTCTCAACCCACAAACACAAAAGATAACAGAGAAAGTTAGTGGGAAAAACTGCAGGGACAGATGGAGTGAAAAGAGTTCATGGTGGGCCACTGCCCTGGGGGTGGCAAAGGTGGTGCAGCTCTGTAGTTGCTTCCAGAGCTACAGCTGCAGTTGTTCCAGGCCTCAGGCCCACCTGGTGGGAGGTATTAAGTGGTGGATCAGAGCTGGAGCTCAGAGCCTACTTAGATCTGAGTCCTGTCCCAGTTGGTGGTTCTTGGAGGAGGAGGAGCACTGGTGTGGCAGAGCTTGCTGTATAGAAATAGCTCTGAAAACCACAGCACAGCCCCTCAAACTTGGGACAAAGTACTCTCTACTCTACAAGCAGTAATACCCTGATGAAAAGCTTAAGGGTCAATAGTTGGCTGGGAATATGAACAGGCAGTGAAAACAGTCTCAGACAGACTCAGACTTTGGAATCTTGACAAAGAAGACCAAAACATACAGGCAGAAGAAGTCAACAAAGTCAAAGAGCCTACATCAAAAGCCTCCAAGAAAAACATGAACTGGTCTCAGGCCATGGAAGAGCTCAAAAAGGATTTGGAAAAGCAAGTAAGAAAAGCAGAGAAAAAATTAGGAAGAGAAATGAGAATTATGTGAGAAAACCATGAAAAACAAGTCAATGACTTGCTAAAGGAGACCCAAAAAAATACTGAAGAAAATAACACCTTAAAAATAAACTAACTCAAATGGCAAAAGAGCTCTAAAAAGCCAATGAGGAGAAGAATGCCTTGAAAGGCAGAATTAGCCAAATGGAAAAGGAGGTCCAAAAGACCACTGAAGAAAATACTACCTTAAAAATTAGACTGGAGCAAATGGAAGCTAGTGACTTTATGAGAAATCAAGATATTACAAAACAGAACCAAAGGAATGAGAAAATGGAAGACAATGTGAAATATCTCATTGGAAAAACCACTGACCTGGAAAATAGATCCAAGAGAGGCAATTTAAAAATTATTGGACTACATGAAAGCCATGATCATAAAAAGAGTCTAGATATCATCTTTCAAGGAATTATCAAGGAAAACTGCCCTGATATTCTACAGCCAGAGGACAAAATAGAAATTGAAAGAATCCACCAATCACCTCCTGAAAAAGATCCCCAAAAGAAAACTCCTAGGAATATTGTCACCAAATTCCGGAGCTCCCAGATTAAGGAGAAAATATTGCAGGCATCCAGAAGGAAACAATTTGAGTATTGTGGAAACAAAATCAGGATAATACAAGATCTAGCAGCTTCTACATTAAAGGATCAAAGGGCTTGGAATATGATATTCTGGAGGTCAATGGAGTTAGGATTAAAACCAAGAATCACCTACCCAGCAAAACTGAGTATCCTGTTCTCAGGCAAAATATGGATTTTCAATAAAATAGAGGACTTTCAAGCTTTCTCAGTGAAAAGAACAGAGATGAATAGAAAATTTGACTTTCAAACACAAAAATCAAGAGAAGCATGAAAAGGTAAACAAGAAAGAGAAATCCTAAAGGACTTACTGAAGTTGAACTGTTTTGTTTACATTCCTACATGGAAAGATGATGTGTGTAATTCTTGACACCTCAGTATTAGGGTAGCTCAAGGGAATATACATATACATATACATATATGTAGAGATAGATAGATAGATAGAGCATGCAGGGTGAGTTGAATATGAAGGGATGGTATCTAAAAAAATAAAATGAAATTGAGGTATGAGAGGGGAATATATTGAGAGAGGGAGAAAGTGACAGATATGATATGGTAAATTATCTCACATAAAAGTGGCAAGAAAAAGCAGGTTGTTGGAAGGGAAAAGGGACAGGTGAGGGGGAATGAATGAATCTTGCTCTCATCGGATTTGACCTGAGGAGGGAATAACATATACACTCAATTGGGTATCTTACCCCACAGAAAAGAAAAAAAGAGGGGATGATAGAAGGGAGGGTAGATAGGGGGAGGAGGTAATCAAAAGCAAACACTTTCAAAAAGGGACAGGGTCAAGGGAGAAAATTGAATAAAGGGGGATAGGATAGGAAGAAGCAAAATATAGTTAGTCTTTCACAACATGATTATTGTGCAAGGGTTTTACATAATGATACACATGTGGCCTATGTTGAATTGCTTGCCTTCTTAGGGAGGGTGGGTGGGGAGGGAAGAGGGGAGAGAATTTGGAACTCAAAGTTTTAAAAGCAGATGTTCAAAAAAAGGTTTTTGCATGCAACTAGGAAATAAGATATACAGGCAATGGAGCATAGAAATATATCTTGCCCTATAAGAAAGTAAGGGAAAAAGGGATGGGGAGAGTGGGGTGACAGAAGGTAGGGCTGACTGGATAATGGGGCAATCAGAATATATGCCATTTTGGAGTGGGGTTAGGGTAGAAATGGGGAGAAAATTTGTAATTCAAACTCTTGTGGAAATCAACACTGAAACTAAAAATATTAAGTAAATAAATAATAAATGCAAAAAAGTTTTTGCCTAAACATAATCAGTGCAGCTAATACGATAAGGAAAGGAGGTTACTGAAAAAAAGGAAAACAATCATTGTAGAAGGGTTTCATTTCCAAGATGTATAAGAAATTGATTCAGATTTATAAAAAGCTAGAGCCATTTTCTAAATAAGAAATGATCAAACATATGAAGAGACAGCTAAGGAAGAAACCTATACTATCAATAGCCAAGTTGAAAAAAAACATATAACCAATAATTAGAGAAATATAAATCAATGTAATTTTGTGCTTCCACTTCAGATCTATCAGTTTGGCAAAACTGATAAAGAGGAAAATGACAAATATTGGAGGAGATACAGGGAAACAAGCACATTAACATACTGTTGGTGGATATGTGATTTTTGTCCATCCTGAAAAATAATTTGATAGTGTGTTACAAAGTTACTGAACTGTGCTTCCCCTCTAAAGCAGCAATACAACTACTAGATTTATACCACAAAGAAATAAAAGAAAGAGACAAAGGACCTATATGTACAAAAATATTTATAGCAACTCTTTTGTGGTGGCCAAGAATGAGAAACAGAAGAATGCCTGAACAAATTGTGGTATATGCATATAATGAAATGTTATCGTGCTATAAGAAACGATGAATGACATAATTTCAGAGAAACCTGTAAAGAATTGTATGGCACTGAGGCAGAATGAAGTGAGCAGAATCAGGAGAAAAAGCTACATAGTAACTACAACATTCTAAAGACAAATAATTTTGCAAAACTTTTAAAAAGTCTGACCAATAAAACGACCAACCATAGTTTCCAAAAACTGATAATAAAAGATTCTAACTACTTTTGACAACGAAGAGGTGATGGAAACATTGCAGAATGGGAGTTTTATTATTTCTACCTGGCCAGTGTGGATTTTTTTTTGCTTGTCTGTCCATATTTGTTACAATGGTTTTGGGAATTCTTCCTTTCTTTCTTCCTTCCTTCCTTCCTTCCTTCTTCCTTTCTTTTTTCTTTCCTTCTGTTTCAATGGGGGAATGAGAAAGCTGTAAAGGATTAAAATATTTTTGCAGTTGAAAAAAATTAAAATTTAAAAAATAAGCTGTTGGTCAATAAAAAAGTAATAAATATAAGTTCTTAATCTTTTTTATTATACTTGTGTACATTGCTGGATGAATCTATTCAGATGACCATTGAGTTGGTTTAGGAGTTCCTGTAGTATTTCAGGGCTCAGTACAATCACTAAAATAGCATGTAAAAAATAGAAGCATGTGTAGAATGTCATTATTTGTGGTAAATTCCTTTTATTTTGTACTTTCTAAAGGACATTTTTTTTTATCATTCTGGTCGTCCTCCCTTGATCCCACCTTTGAATCAATGAGTTGTAGAAGGAATGCTTTTGCGAGACTAGGTTGGACTAAAAAGCAACAAAAGCCCATTTCAAATATGACACTGGGATTTTGCTACATATAAATACAGAAGAATGGACAAATGACTCAGAGTTCACATGTATCTAAGCATTAAGGTAAATATTTACTCAGTTTAAGCTCTGTAACAGACACTGGTGCACACATTTCTACTATCTTACATTGCTCTTTTATTTGTTTATGCTTATACTGAACCTTGCAAGGAAAGATGAGAGTGTCTCATGAAATTACAGTTCTTGATGCCTTTAGACAGATGATGAAATGTCTGCTGCCACCTCTTTTATCTGAGACTCTAAGCCCATAAAGTATCCTTCCATACTTTGGTTTTAATTCATAGCGAAATAACAGAATTTCAGAGCTGGAAGGTACCTTCATGGCCATTTAATTCAACACATGCTAGGAAAAAAATATACCCCCCACAACACTTTAAGTAGTCACATGTCATATGTCAATATTAATGGGGTCTGTTCTTCCAATGTATTAACTACTCAGTATTTAGACAATAATTACATGCTAACACTACCAACAATGTTGACAGAATGTTTCCTTTCTTCCTTTCCATTCCTCCCGTTGGTCCATACATCTAGAACTTTAAAGAGCCTTAAAGGCCGTCAAGTCCAGCCCCATCATTTTACAGGTATAGAAAGATTAAGTCATTTGCCTAGAATTACACAGTTATCTGTGTGATATATCTGAGGCAGGATTTGCATCCTTCTCCGTGATTTTATTCCTAGAGCTTTCTCTTCTGGATCACTGCTTGTCTAGCAAAATTCTTTGAGATCTTCCAATTTTTTCTTCTCTTATTCCAGTCTCTAAGAATGGGGTACCTCTTCTTCTTGCCAAGGAAAAGTAAAAAAGCTTTTGAACAGTTCCCATTTGTAAACTGAACCCGCACCCTATAATAATCTCCAGCAGATTGCCACTGCAATTATCCTCTTTCTCACTTTAATCTTTGATCATTTCCTTTCTACTGACTCCTTCCTTATTTCCTCCAAACAAGCCAAAGTCTCTTCCAAACATCAGTAGATCCTACTATCCCCCCCCCCCCCCCACCAAACAACAAAAAAAACCCAACACCTGTCATCTTTTGTTTCTCTTCCTTTTATGAGCCAGACTTCAAGGAAATATCTATACATGTCACTTCCACTTTTCTCTCTCTCACTTCTCAGCCATTTTTATTTCTCTTCCTAATAGTATCTTTCAACTGAACCTGATCACTCCAAAGATGCCAATGAACTCTTAGTCACCTCACCTTACGATGTTTTCTCAGTCCTCATTTTTCTTGACCTCCTTGCTGAATTGAGACTGCTAATTACTCTTTCTCCTGATATACTCTCTTCTCTGGGTTTTTATTACACTATTCTCTCCTCAGTCACCTTCCTGTCTTCCATTTTCTCATGGCCTGTTTTACTGACTCATCCATACCATAGTCCCTAAGTGTGGATGAACACCAAGACTTTGACATAGGACATTTTCCCTTCTTTCTCCACTTGATGAACTCATCAGTTCCTTTTGGTTTAATTAACATCTCTATGCAGATGACTCCCAAATTCGTATGTTCAGTCTTAGTATCTATCCTGAGCTCCTCCTCAACTTCTCCTACATAACAACTGCCTTAATTCAGGTCCCTGTGTGATTCTGGGCTTTGCTTAGAATGCTGCAATTCCAGCTTGGTTTCCTTGTCTCGAGACACTCTTCAATTCACATCATCTTCTACACTCTTGCTAAAATTATTTTTCTTAATTGCAGATGTGACCATGTTACTCCCCTACTCAATAAACTCCAGTCACTCCCTTTTGTTTCTAGAATAAAATAAAAATTGTTTATCACTCAAATCACTTCAAAAACTGGCTGTGATCTATTTTTCCAAGCTCATTATACTTTACTTCCTTTCCTTGACTCTGCAGAAAACTAGCCATCATTTTGTTCCTCAGATATGCCATTTCATCTTCCATATCCTTAAATAAATAAAGAATTTATTAAATGTGCAAAATACTGTGTTGAGCACTGGAGATACAAATACAAAAGTAAGATAGTCCCTACTCTCAAGGAGATCACAGTCTTATGGGGGAGACAACAAATATGAAAAGTTTCAACTGCAAGTGAGATGGAAAGATCTCATAGTCTTTAGGGTGCAGTGGCAAACAGATGCCTCTTCTTTAATGTCATTTCACTAATAAAATCCTATCAGTTTCTGGTGATGACATTTTTTGACAATGCCAAGGACTTGAGGGGCAATAAATTTCTTTGCTGGGTCTCCAGTAGATTTGGACTGTAGCTCCTATAGGAGTTGTCAGACTGTATCTCCACAGGGGTTGCTTTCCAAGATGATGCTTCTGGGCACTGGACTGGAAGCACTGACATTTCTCAGGGTTTTGGCTTCAGGATCCTGTTCTGAGTTCTTCAGGGTCTAGGGGATATGGTGGTCAAGGTGGAGGTGGTTTGACTTGCCTGATACATACTGCCTCTTGTCTCTTCCTCATCTTGATGTGTCAGCTAAGCTGAAGCCCTGTGGGTGGAAATTGGGTTCACAGTTGGTGGGAATGATTGGCCTTTTCTCGATAAGAGCTCCTTCCCTTGATGCTGATGGCTATGAGGGCTAGGCTGGAAGTAGATCCTACACTCTGGGATGTGTGGCTACTCCCTGGGCTGCTGTGCTCATCTGCCTTTGGGTGACAATTGATCAGTAGTTTTATTTTGATGGAAAAGAGGAAAGTGGGCAAATGATTTCTCACCTCATTGATGACCTTTGTATTGGCTAATCCCTATGTTTAAAATGTATTTCTTTCTCCCCTTTTCCCTTAGAATCCTCCACTTCTTTCAAAATTAAGCTATCCTCCACATGAGGCCTTTCCTCGTTCTTCAACTGCTAGAGACTTCCCTTACTGCCTTGTTTTTATACACTTTATTTTTATATAATATAATATTACATTATACAATTACAGATTATAATATAATAATTATGTAACATAAATATGATATTATAATACCTTATTTTTATATAATATATGTGCAGAGATATATAAACATACATATATAACATACACACACATGGATGATGATGATGATGATGATGACAGCTAGCATTTAGAGTCTGCTTAACTCTGGATGTTCTTTCTCCATTGCTCTGTCCTCTTCTCACTCTATATTCATCCTCTCTTAGGAAGCTCATCAGATTTCAAATGGTTAACAAATATCTCTATGCAGATGACTCCAAGATCCACATATTCAGCCCCAGTATCTCCTCTCCCCTTTAATCGCTCTTCAACATTTGTCTATTGGATGTCCTAATAACATGTACTGGAGATGACATAAACTTAACATGTCTGAAAGTAAATTCATTACCTTTCCCCTTAAGTCCTTCCCTCTTCTAAACATCTCTATTTCTGTTGAACCATCATCCTAATTCCTTAGGTTTATAATCTCAGCATTATGCTGGCCTCCTCACTCTCCTTTACTCCACCAACCTAGTTAGTAGTCAAAACATACTGTTCTTTCGCAACATCTCTCATATCCAACATCCTCTCTCCATTCACCCAGCTTCCATCTTAGCTCAGGTCCTCATTGCTAGATTATTAAAATATCCTCTTAATCAGGCTTCTCCCCATTCCAGGCCATCCTATACACTGCTGCCTAAGCAATTTCCTTTAGCACAGACTTGTCCATATGATTCCCTAGTCAAAAAAACACCAGAGCTTACACTTATGTAGCCTATTGTCTCATAACTCATTCATTTAGAGTAGGGTTCTCTCTACCTTCCAATATGACAATTAGCTAACTGCTAATTAGTTGTCTGGATTTTCATTATACTTCCCCCCTTCATTGTTTCTTTTCTCTGCATCATTTATCCTTAGAGAAAACTTTGAATAGCTGATTATATAATGATTATGGAGAGTTTTGTAGAAATGGTTTGTAGTTGGGTTAAAAGAAGAAAGAATAAAGATGGAGCCCAAAAAAGGTGACTGATTTAAACAGTGAGCAGTTTGGGAAATGAAATGGTGACAACCCTAAAATGAAAACTTAAATTACAATAAAAAATGTTTGCAGAAGAGAGACTGTATTATAGTACAGAGAGGCAGAGGACACAGAAAATAAGAGGAGGAAGTCTGAATTTGTACTGTGAAAGCACTAATTAAGGATTGAGTGGGAAAGTAATGTGGTCAGGAAAGTGACAGGAAAATGCTTTGGGCAGGACTATTTTCAGTGCAGCTAAGATGAAAAAAAAGTGAACATCGGTTCATTTAGAGAGGAGATGTTTGTTGTCTCCAGAGGCCCTTGGACAACAAGCTATGTTAAAAGAAAAACCTCCAATAAATAAATTTGAGCCTCAGGGACAGAAAAAAAGAGATGTTATATGTGGATTTTATGAGTGCTGCTATCAAGATAAATCCTTTCAGATGGAATAGTAGTATTCTGAACAAAACTTTGAGGTCAGAGTGATATGTACAGTCACATTTTTGCTTTGTTTCTTTCTCTTGATTTGGGTGGCATAGTATGCATTAGCAATTGGATAAAAAAGATGGTCTGGCAAAAAAAGAAAAGCATTATCAAATGGATTCCTGTATTGATTTTTAAAGCTATTTAACTCTTCATAGAACTATCATATCCCACTCAAACTCCTATTAACCATCTAATCTTACTTCATCATACTACATTGGAGGAGCCACAGAGGTAGATTATTTATGAATCACTGGGGACATACAGAAGATTGACCTCTTTTAATATTAAGACTCAAAGTAGTTACTGCGTTTCTGAAGTAGTACCACTTCAATTATTAGGTATGCTGCCAATATTTTAAGCAATAAGAGAGATTTTTCTCTTGCCTATTGAGGGCAGAAGCATTACAACTAGGTGTCTGTCTATCTATCTATCTATCTACCTATCTACGTATCATCTATCTTTCATCTATCTAGTAATACATACATGTTGTGAATGGATTGAGTAGTTCATATACAGATTTTCTGTCCATTTCTGTATTGATACAGTAGCTAAAGACTTAAAAACTACACATTTTGAAAAAGACGTCATTCCAGCATGTAGTCCATTATAAAAGGAGAGTGTAAGGGATGCCACACAGAATACACATTTAAAGGGAATTCCCCATTGCTAGTGAGTCCTTCCAAATGAATTTGGTTATAGTTAGCTAAGAAAGCTTTCCATTTGTTTACTTACAACAAAAAATATTGCCAAAATACTTTCTATATTTGTATCCTTTCCCTCTTTCTTTTATATGTATATGTGTGTATACATATATGTTATATACACATATCTATCTTTATATGTACATGTGTGTGCTGTTAGATAGATACATAGATAGACACCTAATAGTAATATTTCTGTGTTAAAATGTCGTTATTTAGTGATTTGGAACATTACTTTCATATGGTTGATAACTTGCCTTTTTTGTTTTGTGAACTTCCTTCTGAGAGCTTGTTTTTCTTATAATTTTATTTTCATCCCTTGCTTCATTTCTTATCTTAGTGTTCTTGTGGCCAAGACATTAAAAAAAGAGATGAATCTGAAGTTGGCTGGTTCTTATTATGGAGCTGCTTTTTCCTTCTGGTTTTACCTCAGGCTTATCTTAACTCACAGTTTTTCTTTATTGCATTCTGAACAGTCTTCTGTTCATTTATAGTATCAGCTTCCATTCTGGTTTGGAAATTTGTGCAATGTGTAAGCTCCTCCTCCTCCTGAACTCCTCAATGGGTTGGCCAGTACCTACATTCTCACCCTCTTATTTTTAATATGCAATGTTCACAGCAGCCCTACTTGGTTCTGAACCCCGATTTCCAAAGCACTTGCCCCTGGCTTCTACCTCCTGTAACATTTTTACTCTCATATATTTGTGTGCTTCCAGCTTCTTTACAGAATCACTGATCGGAGCTATGGGCTTCAGGTCCTTCTGGAGATTCCCTGGTCAGAGGAATGTAGGTTTCTATACCTCAAGGCACTAAGAGTGCCTCAGGCTTCTCATATATTCACCAGAACATCATCAGTCTGAGATGTAGTCTGTTGACTCGTTCTCAGACATTCCTGATCAGAGGAGTAGAGGCTTCTAACCTGTCTGAAATATCCAAGATCAAAGTGCTGCTGCAGGTTTCAGCCCCTTCATCTTACCCCAAAGTGCCCCTCATCAGAGAGCTATGAACTTCCTACCCTAGGAGTATAAATAGTGAAACTGCTTCAGGCTTCAGTTCTCCCCATGAGCATACCTTTTTGGTGTGATAGATCATGCCTGTTTACCTAAACTTACATTGACTTCTTTGATTGTGTCCTCTCCCGTTGCTTATAGGCTCTGGTTGTCTTTTTTTGTGTAATCCTGGGCTCTGTGGAGGAGCTTATGTTTTTCTTTAGATTTCTTGATCATTATTTAACCTAGTCTTTTTAGATCTTTGCTGGTATATATGTGGGAAAATTTGGCTCTTCTGTGACCTAATCATATTGCTATCTTAGCTAGAAGGCCACATCACATTTTAAGACAATGTATTAAAGACAGGGATTCAACATTGCATGTTAAAGATAAGAAGGTGAGAAATACAGAAGGGAGAAGCAATTTTGATTCAAATAATATACTAAGATTAGAAACACTTAGAAGCTGTTAAAGGATATTGTACTCTTTTTCTTGGCATGCTAGATGTGTCACTTTTGAGCAAATATCAGAGGATATTTGGAAGCGTTTTCTTCAGGCAGATATGCATTGTTTGTCCTATGTTTGTCATACTTTGAGCACACTTACGATTGTGAGGCTTTTAAGGGACATTAAATAGGATCGACAATTTCAGCAATTCTTTCTAGTAGGTAATCAAAATCAATTGCTAGTTTATTTTCCATAAAGATTTTAAGACCACGGAAATTTTCATCCTGAGTTTCAGAGAATGTCATATGAGCCAATTAAGCAATTTCATTCATCTTCTTTAAGACAGAGTTGATATATATATGTGTTGTATATGTCTCTCTCATATTTAAACGTGATATGTTACCACAAGTTTGAAAAGGCTAACAATGAATCTCTCTTGATAGAACTCTTATCTTCTGTATGTCTTTCCCCATGTCTGCTTTTTGCACTCACTCTAGATTTTTGCACCAATGAGTGCTTTGGATGAATAGTGATTATCGATCATTGGAATTTTACAGAAGGATAAATCAGGGCATAAACAGGACTACCAAAGCAAAGTGACTTGTCAGTATCAGAGTTAAATGTAAGGTTTAGAGTCCTTTTCACTAAACTCTCAGTTTGCTTGAGGGGGAAATCATTACTGAGAGAGACATTTTAATTTTTAATGCATAATATGGATTAATACAAGAAATTTAAAGAACAAAATATTTTATTTATTATTTTCTTCATTAGGACCCAAACTGTTAAAGAATGATTAAAATCGGAAAAAGAAAAGGATATTGTTAGTAATCAGTGGAATAAATTCAGTTTGCCTCATCTCTTTTTGAGAATCACTTAATTCCATAACTGCCACATTTTGATAACTCATATAAGAGAATCCAATCAATGACTCCCCTAGGTTTGCTACTACAGAAACTATAGTGTGTTCCAGGATAGCACTGTATTGTCTATTCTATTGTGCTGAAGACTAAATGAGTAAGATTCTTGATTACCTTACAAATAAATCTGGTTAGTTGTTATATTAATTAAAATGCAGGGTTCTGAGGCTATTCTGAACTATTTATATGTGATTTAATTCATATCAGCAGCTAATTTGTATTTAATGCAAACTAATGGGTTTTATGTAAATGGAGCATGTGGCAGTCTATTTAAAAAACAAATTATCTCTAGTTTCATTTCAGTTATTTTAATTAAATTTAGAATGTGTATGTGTTGGGGGGGGTGAAGGGGAAAGGGATGCACTATATATGAAGTGATGATTAAATCCAATTTAAATCTACAGAATAAGAAACAAGCAATTCCCTCAGCAGATACAATGGTCCTTTTCATAAAGTTTGAAGAAGTAAGAAACAGTGGTTTAAAGGAAAGCTTGCAAGATTTTAGAGGAGGCAATTATTTTCATGAATAAAAGTTCTAGTAGATCTTCTTAAATGGAACAATAAGAAATCTAAGTTGCTGCATTTGATGTAGTAGTTTTAAATATATGCCAGCTGATCACAATGAGATGTCCAATTACTTTGGATTGGCTCTCGATAACTTTCAAAGTTTCATTATATTTTATCTATGGAAATTAGTCAGTTCTCTGCTGCAGTTCAATACCTTACATATTTGCCTTCAGCCCACTCTTTGTTATTTGTTCTAAGTATTTCCTCTCCTCATTACTGTTGATGTCATCCACCAGCCTCTATGTCATTGCTTCTACCTTCTTTAAGATTATAGAATTTAGCTGCATTTTTCTCTTCCATAAATCTCTTTCCACCATCTTTAGGGATGCAACATTCATGTCAAACACACTCCTAAGAACTTGACCACGTGATTCTTCAACTTCTCAAATTTCAAGAACATTCTTCTTCACTTCAGTTCAGGTACACAATCATTTTAGTCACACTTACCATATTAAAAGTCCAGAACTATGAAATTTGCTTTTCAATCATACCCTCTTTTTCTATGGCTTCTGAACTCTCTAATTCACAATACATCTACTCTTTGCCATGACTGTGACCTCTATTTCCTTGCCTCATCCCCATTCTCCTAAATCATCTCTCTCACTCTAGCAACGGTGGTTTCTAATACCCAGTCCAAAACCAATTATTTGGCACTTCAGACCATAGAATTGCTTCTGCCTTTGTCCTTCAATTAATTTTATCAGTCAGTGAATCAAATAGCAAGCAGCTAGGCACTGGGGATATAAATTCCAATGTGAAACAGTTCCTTTCCTCAAGGTGTTTACATTCTACCTTAATCCTCCCTCATCCCAAGATAAGGTTCAACTAAATTTTCCACTTCTACTCTGGAGTTGCAGAAAATCTTGAGAAAGTCCAGAAATTGAGATGATTTGCCTGATATAAACAGTGCATAACTTTATCTGGGCCTTATTTGCTGCTTAGTAAATCTCAATCTCTCTCTCTCTCTCTCTCTCTCTCTCTCTCTCTCTCTCGCATGCGCACACAATTTGATAGTAACTTTTTTCCCCCCAGCCTTCTATGCTATCTTTTAATTCTAGTTTTCTATGATGGTAGTTCTATTCTTTTGTCCAAGAAAAATTTTGCTCATCCTGTTGCCACACTGCCAGGTTTTGGTGATGTGTCTCCCCAGCCATTCCCCCACTTTTTTTTTTACTTCTATTTGCTTCCTTCACACAAACCCTAATATCATTTTTCTCTTCTGATTATTCAAAATCTATCTTTTTTTTTAGGACAAAGTTCAAATCCTACACCTCCCATGGGCTTTCCTTACTCTCCTATATCACTATAATTTTCTTTTCCCCTGAATTTCTAAGGAACTTTTTGTTTGTATCATTTATTTGTCATATCTTTATATTTACCCATCTAAGTGGTTAAATTGTTGTTTTACTCTTCATTTGGGATATTCTTGTTTTTTGACTGTATGTTAATCGTCTCAAGAGCACAAATAATACATTGAGTCAGTAAGCATTGAGTCCCTAATTTGTGCAAATTACACTACTAAGTACTGGGGTACCATGATGCATAACATATAAGACATGAACACATAAAACATAAGATGTGCTCTCTGCTGTCAAGAACTAATAATATAGTTGGGAAGATAATATGCATTTTCCCAATATTTTTGTTGTTTTTGTATGGAACTGTTATATTATTTGTGCTAGTATTTCCTAGCATGGAAATTTCCTCCAACAATGCAGGTTGTCAATTTATCTATAATTTACTTTGTCTTAGTTGCTTGGGACACTGAGAGGTTAGGTGACTTACTGATTGTAACGTGGCAGTTATGTATATGAAAAAGGTCTTCTTGACTGGAGGCAAGTGTTCTATCTACTGTTAGATATATGGGAATTTTTTCTTAAGGGCCATGCCTTAAACCCAAATCACTCTGGTTCTCATTGGCTGGCTATGCCCTACTTGGTCATTTTTTGGGCACTGACTGGCTCAGAGTGAATGTAAATAGCAATTGCTTCTCTTTTGGACTTAAAGCCTGAGGGTCTTGCTCTCCTAGACACACACACACACACACACACACACATATGTATATATGTGTATATATGCATATATACATACACCTACACATATATTTTTGATAAGGTAAAAGATGCCATTCTCTGCCTCATTTCTTATCTAGCCTTAATCACTGAATGGTCATTGCCTCAGTCAAACTGAGACCTGTTAAAGACCTTAGCTCAAAAAAGGCCAGGGCCTCTCACTGTATCCGGGATCATCTCCAGTTGTCCTGATCTATATCTTGCCACTGGAGACACAGTCTTCCTTCTCTTAAATCCAATTCACTTGGATGTCATGGCATCACTTCCTTGATGTCATGGTTCTCTTTGAGAACGAAGGGCAAACAACAACAATATACATAAAGAAATATATTTTATAGAATAATAGCACTGGATGCAAATTTAGGTCCTGTATTATCCAACATTTAACTTTACAAATGAGGAAACTGAGTACCAGAAATTTCCCCAATATCCTCTCCTCACTCCCAGAAAGCTATTCAATATAAAAACAGAATTTTAAGACAAAAAAAATCTTCTAGATAGTTTTTCAGAACGATTTTTTAAAATGATTTTTCCAGTTGTGTTAAGTATCCTTTGAAAATTTTATTGGTTGGTTTAAGGAGGGAAAAGGAATATGACAAGGCTGTATATTGTCACCTGATTTATTGAGCTTACATGAAGAGTTGACCATGCAAAATTCCAGGCTAGATGAATCAAAAGCTAGAATTAAGGTTGCCAAGAGAAATATCAACAATTTCAGATATGTAGATGATACCATACTGATAGCAGAAAATGAAGAGGAATTAAGAAACCTTTGGTGAGGGTGAAAGAGGAGAGTATAAAAGCTTGCTTGAAGCTTAACATAAACAAAACAAAACAATCTAATGTCTTGGCAACTGGTCCCATCACTTCCTGGTAAATAGTGTGAAAAGAAATGGAGCAGTGTTGGATTTTATATTCTTGGGCTCAAAATCACTGCAGATGGTGACTGCAGCCATGAAAATAAAAGATGCTTGCTCTTTGGAGGGACAGCTATGACAAATCTGAACAGCATGCTAAATAGTAGAGACATCACCTTGCTGACAGAGGTCCGTATACTCAAAGCTGTGGTTTTTCTAGTAGCTATGTATGACTATGAGAGTTGTATATAAGGAAGCTGAGTACCACAAAATTCACACTTTCAAAATGCAGTTCTAGAGAAGACTTTTGAGAGTCCTTTGAAGAGAAAGGAAATCCACACAGTCAATACTTAAAGAAATTAATTCAGGCTATTCACTGAAAGGTCAAATGTTGAAGCTAACACTTAAATAATTTGACCACATAATGAGATGGTGGGATTCATTGGAAAAGATACTAATGTTGGGAAAGATTGAAGGCAAAGGGTAGAGGGGATAGAAGACTATGAGATCAATAGACAATATCATGGAAATGTGATATATGAAAAGTTTAAGAGACATAATTTCTGGGTAATTATCAGTCATTCTATTAATTATGGCTAACAAATTATTAATAAAAAGGATAGTTATTTGGCTTTCTCTCATAAACCAAAGATGAATTATAGAGGTTAGTTATGCTTATACACCCTTGAAAGAGTAGATGTTCCCAACAGGAGGAAATCAACTCTGACCTGTTAACAATTAATGAGAGAATGAATATTATAATGAGATGTGGACCTATTCTAACGAGGGGCTGAGGAATGTGACTTTGATCATGTCACTGTTACTGCTCCCTGCCCAGACTTACCCCAGCCTTGGCAATCTAGGCAAAGGGATCTAATCCCTACCTCCACCCAAGCCTGTCTGAGTAGAACACAATGGGCCAGAATTCATCTAGATTATATTCTCTTTGAAAGGTTTTCTAGTTGAGTAGGGTAAGAATTCCATTTCGATAAGATGGTCTAGGTGGAGCAAATTTTGGGGCAAAGTCAGAAATCTCTTTGAAAGACTGAACTTTTAATAGGGAAATAGAAAAGGGAAAAAACACACCTGAATCTCCCAATCCAATTCATTATTAATATGAGAGAAGTAATCATTTTTCTCAGAAACAACGAATATGAATTTCAACAGACTTTGAGTGATAGAGGATAGAAGGGCTTGGCATGTTATGTTCCTTGGCGAAGAGTCAGCCACAATTGAATGATTAACAACAATAACAAAATAAAATAAAAAGTGTGAATTAACTTTTGTAGTATTCTCACTTCTGTTATAATGTCACATTCCATGCATGAGCAATGAATATAATTCTACCTATTGGTTTTTCTTTATTTCTTTAAGGAACACCTTTTAATTGAATCTATTAAAGACTTTTATAAGCCTTGGTAGGTTCATTCACAGATATTTTATGCATTTTGGAGTTATTTGGAATGGAATTTCCTTTTCCACTATTGCTTTTTGAATTTTATTATTCTAATGTTAAAAGAAGTACTGAGTTTTGAGGATTTATGCTGTAGCCTGTAACTTTACTGAAGCTATTAATTTTCTTAATTAGCATCTTTGCTGATTTCTTAGGATTTTTAAGTATTACCATCATGTCATCAGCAAATAGAAATGATTTTATTCCTCTTTTCCTATCTCTAAGCCTTTAATTCTTTGTCTGCTGTTATTTCTAGCACTTCCAGAATAAGATAACAATGAGGAGATTGGGCATCCTTGCTTTATTCCTGTATTTATTGGAAAAGTGTAGTGTATTTTAGATGATGCTTGAGTTTCATTTTATGATTTTTAATGATATTTTAAAATGGTCCCTTTTTGCTGATACTTTTTAATATTTTTTATTTAGTATCAATAGTTATACTTTATCAAAGGCTTTTTTCTTCATTTGTTGAGATAATTGTGTGGTTTAGATATTCTTGTTTTTTTAGTATGATTAATTATGCGGATAGTTTTTCTAATGTTGAACCATCCTTGTATCCCTGGTATAAAGCCCACTTGCTCATAATGATTTCATGGATAAATCACTTGAGATGCCACATTGTCCAACACCCTAATTTTACAGATTAGATTTATAGGCTGATTCCTGTAAACTGTTCAACAGGATTTTATTTAAATTTTTGAAATTTATGTTCATTAATGCATTTGCATTATAATTTCCAACTCTTATCCTTCTCATAAAATGATGCTGGTAGGTTTCTTTCTCAAAATCTGAGAATAATTTGTGCAGTATGGGTACTATTTTTTTCCTGAAAAGTTTTATAGAACTCTCTTTTGAATCCATTCAGGTCAGGAGTCTCTCCCTCACACTTGGTAATTCCTTCATCGTAAGTTTTATTTATTTTTTTGAGATTGGGCTACTTAAGATGTCTATTTGGTACATCAGTTTGGGCATTTTATATGTTTGAAGATGCTCCTCTCTAAATATTGTTCACATATAACTATGCATACATGTTTTGATTATTAGTTTTCTTTATTCTGGTTTGGTTTTAATTTTACTTTGCTCCTTTGCTATCTTATTAATTTTATTTTCTGCCTCCTTTTTAAGACATGTTTGTTAAAAGTATCATCCTCAATCCTTCACTGTCACTCATTCCATCTAGCCACCCCCATCCAAGCTATTATCAAGGTATGCTGATTTTACCTTTGTACTGTCTTTCAAATATTTCTCCTTCTCTCCTCTGACACTGCCACCCTTCTGGTGCAGGCCCTTATCACCTTATATCTGAACTATTTTAATAGCCTGCTAATAAGTCTGCCTCAAGTCTCTCCCTTCTCCAGCCTACCTTTTCATTCACTCACTAAAGTGATTTTCCTAAAGCACAGGTCCAACCATGTCATCCCTCAGCTCAAGAGACTCCAGAGGCTCCCTATAACCTCCACGATCAAATGTTTGATGTTCAAAACTTTTCATAGCCTAGTCCTCTTCTATCTTCCCAGTCTTCTTACAACTGACTCCCTCCCATGTATTCTTTGATTGAATGACACGAGCTTTCTTGTTGTTTGATGAACAAGACACTACATCTCTCAGTTCTGGGCTTTTTCTCTGGCCATTCTCCATGCCTTAACTGATCTCCTTTCTCATCACTGCCTACAGATTGCCATGACTTCTTTAAGTCTCAACTAAAATGCCATATTCTACAGGAATCATTTTCCAAACCCTTTTAATTTTGCTGCCTTTCCATACTAAGAAAACATGGAATAGTTTACTTCTCAGTTTTATGAATAGGGGAAAAATTTATGACCAAACAGAAGAGAGCATTACAGGATGTGGATAATTTAGATTATGTTAAATTAAAAAGATTTTTCACAAACAAAACCACTGTAGCCAAGATTAGGAAGAAAGCAGGAAACTGGGGGAAAATTTTTATAGCAAATTTCTCTGATAAAGACTTCATTTCTCAAATATATAGAGAACTGAGTCAAATGTTTAAGAATACAAGCAATTCTACAATTGATAGTCAAAGGATATTAAAAGGCAGTTTTCAGATAAAATAATCAAAACTATGCATAGTCATATGAAAAAATTCTCCAAATCATTACTGATTAGAGAAATGAAAAAATAACAGAGGTACTACCTTACATTTACCTGATTGGCTAATATGATAGAAAAGGAAAACAACAAATGTTGAAGAGAATGTGGAAAAAATGGGATATTAAATCACTCCTGGTAGAGTGTGAACTGATCCAGCATAGCAATTGGAACTATGCCCAAAGGGCTATAAAACTGTGCACACTCTTTGACCCAGCAATATTACCATCCCAAAGATATCAAAGAAAAAGGAAAAGGTCCTATATGTAAATATTTGCATGTATGTGTGTATTTATACCAGCTCTTTTTGTAATGGTAAAGAATTGGAAATTGTGGGATGCCATCAATTGGGGAATGGCTCAACAAGTTGTGGTATATGATTGTGATGGAATACTATGGTGCTATGAGAAATGATGAGCAAGATAGTTTCAGAAAGAAAAAAAACTAGGGAAGACTTATATGAACTGCTGCAAAGTGAAATGAACAGGGCCAGGAGATCATTGTACACAGTAACAGCAATATTGTACAATGATCAACTGTAAATGACTTAGCTATTCTCAGCAGTACAATAATACAAGACAATTCTGAAGGACTCATAAAAAACATTATCCACCTCAAGAGAAAGAACTGATGGAGTCTGAGTGATCTCGAAACATACTTTTTACACTTTTTCTTTTCTTTCTTTTTTTGGTCTGTGTTCTCATTTGAAACATGGCTAATATGGAAATATCTTTTGCTTGACTCCACATATATAATCAGTACCAACATTTTTGGCTTCTCAAGGAGGGGAGAGGAGATAGACAGAAGGAATTCAGAACTCAAAAAATATAAAAGCAAATGTGAAAAATTGTTTTAACGTGTAATGGAGAGTTAAATAAAATAAAAAAAATTCTTTTAAAAAAGTGCACCGTCTTTCTCTCTCTTAATTATTTCCTATCTATCCTGTATATGACTTGCTTGCATGTATTTGTTTGCTTATTATCTCCCTTATTAGATTTTGAGCTCTTTGAGTGGGGACTTTTATCTTTTTTTTTATCCCCAGTGTTGAGCACAGAGCCTGACACACAGATGCTTACTAAATGTTTATTTATTCATTGATTTTTTTCTCAGTCACTCCTCTGCCTTTTTTCCCTAGATTTTTATTCTTTGTTTCATGGTCTTCATATTTACCTAGTTCTTATTCATTTTCTGTATTCATCACAGAATGAAAACTTTGGAGGTGCTTATTTTGAGTCTCCCTTCTAAATAGTTTCTGTTATTGCCTTGTACAGGTTACCTACCCCCCCCCCCACCTTGTGCCTCCCTTTGAAAAAACACTCATTCTTGCAAATGATTGAGAGGATATTGCCCCATGGTGCTACTCTTCCTTTATCTTTGATTATGCAGTTCATTACTGACCTTTGCCCACCCCATGGTCATTTTCCTCATTTGCTTCAAAATCCTTTCTCCAGATCCATGCCCTCCTATCCTTCTGGGCATCAGTTATTTGTCTTTGGGAGCTCAAAGTCCCCTTCTTCTGAGCCAAGATAAGTGGTCTTTCTAGGCCCTAAATTCTTGCAGATCACATCTATGTTAAAGTCCCTATATTCTTTTATAGAATATTTCTCTTCATCTCTTAGGAGTTTTCTGCAGTAGTATTCAATCCCACCATTTAAAAAGTTTCCCCCTTTTCAATTACTTTTTTTTGCCTCCTTGTATATTCTGTCTTGTGGGTTCTGTGCTTCCTGAAAGACTGCAAGATTTATTTTGCTTACCTTCTTAGCTTTTTACTTGATTATGCCATATGACAGATTTACCTCTATCTTCTTCCTTCTTTTCCTCATTTTATACTCTCTCCCAATATTTACTTTAGTCATACAAAAAAAAGATTCACCTGTAATTATGGTATTCCGATGTTTAGACTATTATATTTCTGGGCTATTTCTCTCCACCATCCTTTATATTTAGTTTCTGCTTTCATCCCTATCTCCTTTTGTATATTTAGAAAGAAGTTATTTAATGATCTCTCTATTGTTATTTTGTTATCACTGTTCTTGGTTGATGTATTTGTTTATCCTTTTTGTAATTCTGTTGTCTGAGATTGTGAGAAGCAAATAATCTATTTCTGGTTTTCTTTCAAAGAATGTTTGGAATGCCACTCTATCACTAAACATACCTATTCTTTCATTTGTCATTTGGCTCAGATTTTCAGGGAACTTCACCTTGGGATACATCTAGAGGTCCATTGCTCTTCAGAATGTTATTCCATTGCCTCCTACATTTTCTGGTCAGTGGAGAATAGGCTTGTGTTTTTCAATTCTCTTTTCTTCTATATTTTAAGGCAATTCTTTTGAATGTTCACAGAATTTGTTGTTAGTGGAATTATTAAATTCAACCTTCATGTGTCCTGCAGTTTGCAGCCTTGACTTTCTTTAGATAATTTATGTATTCTTTAAATTTGGCGTTTAGATTTCCACATTCAAAATTTTGACAACTTTCTTGTATTGTTTCTTGCATTATGGTATTCAAGTTTTTTTGAATTATGTTCATCTGAGAGACCTATAATCCTCAAATTTTCTCTAAGCACATTGTCTTTGGGATCATTATGTCTTGCTTGTAGAGAGAATATGCTTTCTTTTACTGTTATTGCTTTTTGCTTCTCTTCTTCTGGTTTGTCCTTCACTTATGTGAATTCACACTCAATTTTCCTTTTTGTTTGTCTCTTTGGTGAGACTTGTCAACTATGCCAATTATTTGTGCTGTGCAAGTCATACATCTTTCTCTTATAATTCTTATTTCTCTTTTAAGCCACACATAAAGAGTATGCTGTAGTTTCATACCCTCCTCAAAACCATAGGGTCCTCTGCACGATTAAGGATTTTTAACATTTTCCTTTGTATTACAATATTTTGTCATAGATGACAAAATTCATTTACTAGATTTGGAGGCTATATTTCCTTTAGCTCTTAATAGCCTCCCTCTTGGTTCATCTACTTATGATAAAGGGCTTTGAATTTTATTCTTTCTGAGATCTTTGGTAATTTTGCCCTCCTCCCCTTTATTTTCACCTGTAGCTCACTTTCTGACTCTCTGATGTTTATTTCCCTGGGGGCTGGTTCTGAAAACATCCCAGACTCCTCCCATTCTGAGTAATTCTTAGTTCTGCAGTCTAAGCCTTTGCTCAAGTAACTTGTTGAGGGTGGCATGGGAGAATAGAACTGGTCCCACCTGAAGGCTGAGCTTTTTTCCTTAGGCTTATTAGAGTGCAGCCCCTCCCAATGTGAAATGCCCAGTTCTCTCTCTTCAGTTCCTTGGTGCAGGACCATGCTGCTACCGTAGCCTGTGCAAATTTCTGGTGTTTAGAATTTGGATCTCAGAGGCATTGGGTGAGGGAAGGGAAGTGAGGCAGGGCAGAGAGTTGAGGTCTGTTACAGCCTGGATACCTGTCCTTCCCTTTCTTCTGTTCCTGTTGCAGTACAGAATACTGAAACACAGCCCACCCTGTCTAAGCAAATTTCTGCCATTTTGAATGTGGATCTCCAAGGCCCTGGGAAGAAGGGAGTATGGTTAGATTGAGTTCTATTGCAAGGCATGGATTGGATTGTGCAGGCCATGGCTGGGAGCCTGTTTGGCAGTAGAGGAGGGGATGCTGATTGAACAGGGGCCAAGAATTTTTAGTTCATGGAGGATTTTTTAAAACTTCTTTTATGTTCTTGGTGTCCTAGATCTTCGAGATAGCTGAATTTCTTTCTTGTGAGGATCAGATGGGGAAATATTTGCGAAGCATTTAGCACAGTTCTGAGCACAGAAAAGGCACTATATAGACATTAAATATTACTATAATTTTTATATGAGTGATACAACCAAATCTCTGCTGAAAGGAGTCATGTTTATTGAAACTACTTCCTTCCTTATATGACTACATTTCAAACAAAATGTTAGTGTTTCAAAGAAAGGAGAGACAACTTCTGCTTTGGCTGAACAATGAAGTCTGTGGAAGAGCTGTCATTTGAGCTGGGTCTCAAAAGATCACCAGATTCCAAAATGTGATCACTGAGTAGGGTGGAAAAATCTTTATGTTTTACCGTTGCTGTAATACCTAGCACAATTCTGGGCACAGAGAAGAGAATCTTTACACATTCCTGAAGTAGATTCAATTCTACAGTTAAAATTACTGAACACTAATCTTTCCCAAATGTCTCCCAAGGTGCCCGTGACTTCTTCTGACCTGAATGTTGCTGTGTGTACTAAAGCTAAAAGTCAATTGCTAAAATAAGGTTTTAAAAGCGATGGCATTGCTCTTTATCTATAATTACAGCAAACCACACAAGCTTGTACAGGAAATGTCAATCAATTGTTAAACTGAATGTTTCTATGTCATTGGAGACAGAAATGGCAGGTCCAAACAGTTGTTTGCTAATGTTAATCCCACTCCCATTGATTGATTAACAATTTCTACAGTTTCACTGACTGCTGAGGGAGTTTTGGCTTTCCCTCATGACAGATACAATGACTTATGGTTTTTTCTTCTGCCTTACACAGCAATCCATTGCCTCCACAGAAACTTTAACAGCTCTAATTAGCATAAATTGAGAGTAAAAGAGCATTCACTCAGTCATTATGATTGAAAATCCATTTTTACAATGATATTGGATTATAACAAGTTATTTAATTAATTTTTTCATATAATAATATTTCATTGACACCACACCTATTCAGAAGGCTGGTTATGTGTCTGTGGTTTCCAGTATTTTGAGGACAGATGATGATATAGGATCTATTTCTGTTAAACACACTGCTTTTTAAAGCTATCATTCTGAATTCATGTATGGTTTCCTTAAATATTAGTTCTTAAATTACATGTATATGCACATATTCTTACACAAATGTGCAAATAGATATGAAATTTGTAGAAGATTTAAAAATAAGCCTTTTGTAGTATAAAATAATATTTTATTCTTTTACTTTTCAAAATAGGACTAATTTATATTCTAAAAATGCTTTCATTTAAAAAAAATTATCCATTTATGTAGTTTATCCACAGCTTTTAAGAGCTCATTTATATATCAATTGTGGAATTAAATTTACATAAATATTGTTCCAAAAAGCTTGAATGCCTTAATAATTATAAAATTTGCTCTAATTATATAAATTTCCTCTGAATCTAATAGCTACATTTCCAACATTAATAGGAAATGGAGTTATAGTTTTTTTCCTCCTAAATGGCCACTGAAAGGAATATAGTAACATCATTAAGACTAATTAGTAGTTAACTATACTACTGTACCATCTCCTGTTGCATAATCTCCCAATTCACACAAAATCATAGATTGGATCTCTAGGTGATAATCCTTATGAGAAGTTCTTGGGTAACTTTGTTGACCTGCATTCTTTTTTTAAAAAAAATGTTATTTTTAAATTTTACTTTACTAATTTTTTTGCTTTAAATAATATTTTATTTTTCCCCACAATTACAAATCAAGAAAATTTTTATCAATCATTTTTATAAGATTTTGCATTCCAAATTTTTCTCCCTTCCTCCTTCCCTCCATCCACTCTTCTGAAAATGGTCGGGGGTTTGGTATAGGTTTTGCATATGCCACCATGTAAGACAGTATTTCCATATTCATCATGGTTGTAGAAGCAGAAACAGATAAAAAAACAAAACATAGAAAAGAATAAATTAAGGGAAAAAATGTGCTTTAATCTGCATTCAGAGTCCATCAATTCTTCATCTGGATATGGATACCATTTTCCTTCATGGATCCTTTGCATTTGTTGTGGATCATTGTGTGGCTGAGAAAAGTCAAGTCATTCATGGTTGATCATCACATGATGTACCTGATACTGTGTACATTGTTTTCCTGGTTCTGCTCATTTCATTTTGCATCAGTTCATGCAAGTTGTTCCAGGTTTTCCTTTACCCTGTGTGTGTCTCTCTACTTCAAGTGTGTTTCTCATAAACAACATATTGTAGGATACTGTTTTTTGATGCACTCTGCTATCCACTTCTGTTTTATAGACAAGTTCATCCCATTCACATTCACAGTTATGATTAATGCCTGTGTATTTTGCTCTGTACTGTTTTTCCTCATTTGTCCTCTCTCTCCTTTCACTCTTTCCCACATCACCAATGTTTTGATTCTGTCTACCACCTCCCCTGATCCACCATCCCTTCTGTCAGTCTCCACCTCCATTTATTTAATCGCCTCTCCTCTTACTTCTCTGTTTAGTAAGATAGATTTCTATATTGATCTAATTGTGTATATTGTTCTCTCTTTGAGTATTTTTCCCTTGATCTTATAGTTCTGAAATTTGGCTATAATGTTCCTTGGACTCTTTATTTTGCGATCTGTTTCCTGAAGTGATCGATAGATTCTTTCAATGCCCATTTTCCCTTCTGGTTCCAAGACCTCAGGGCAATTTTCCTTGATAATTTCTTGAAAGATGCTGTAGAGGGCCTCCTTTTGATTATGGCTTTCATACAGTCCAGTGATTCTGATATTGTCTGTCTTGGATCTATTTTCCAGGTCAGTTGTTTTTCCCATGAGGTATTTTACATTTTCTTCCATTTTTTTTCATTCTTTTGAATTTGTTTGATTGATTCCTCATGTCTCAGAGAGTCATTAGCTTCCATTTGCCCAATTCTAACTTTTAAATTGTTGTTTTCCTCAATTGTTTTTTGTACTTTATTTTCCATTTGGCTAATTGTACTCTTTAAGGAGTTGTTTTCTTCTGTGGATTTCATATCTTTTTTCCCATTTAGCCAATTCTATTTTTTAAGCAGTTTAACTAGCTGTTTTACTTTTTTTCATAATTCTTTTGCATCATTCTAATTTCTTTTCCCCATTTTCCTCCTATTTCTCTTATATAATGCTTAAGCTCCTTTTTGAGCTCTTCTATAAGTTCTTTCTGGGCTTGAGATGACTTCCCATTTTTCTTTGGTGTTTTGCCCATAGGTGTTTTGACATTGTTGCCCTCTTCTAAGTTTGTGTCTTGATCTTCCCTGTCCCCATAATTACTTTCTATGGTCAGATTCTTTTTTGTTGTTTTCTGCTCATCCTCCATCTCCTTATTGGCCTTTGTACCATCTTTTGAAATTGAGCTCTGCTCCCAGAGTGGAAAAGGCACTGTCCCTGGCATCTTGTGCTAGTAGCTGCAGACCCTGGCTATTTACCTAATGCTGTACTGATGTTGCCCTGAGGCTACGGGGGACCCTCATGCCTGGTACAGCACTATGGTGGTGAGGTAGGGGTTAGTTGGTGTTGCTGGAAGCTGTAGAGGTCTGGCAGCTTACCTGGTGCTGACCTGGGGTTCTACTGGTGATATCTGGTGTGTGCTGAGGCCAGCTGGGGTCTTTCTTCATTTCCCTGCAGCTACACTGCAGCATGGGGAGGTCTGGCTGGCCCCTAGAGGATGACTGTTTGCCTTGGGCTGCAATGAAGCCTGTGGAGGTCTTGCCACTGGAGCACGTCTGCCCACCTGGAGCCACTCCAAAACACATGGAGGTCTGGCTGCTAAAAAATGCCTGCCTGCCCAGAGCCATGCCAAAGCATGTACCCTTTCTGAGATCTGGAATCTGCTGGTTCCCCTGGCTATGCTAAGACAGGTGGGGGTCCTGTGGTTGGCATTTGCCTGCTCCACCACACTAGAGCTCAGGCTCTCCCATTGGTTTGTTGAGGTGGGGCTTACTGTTAGTTTGCTGGAATAGTTCCTATCCTGGACTGTGCTCCCCTTTTAACCAAATGAGATGAACCTTTCTTGCCAATTCTTCAAGTCTCCTGGGCTAAAATACCATTCTACCCTGTACTTCTGCTGGCTCTGCTATTCCATGATTTCTTCTGGGCCACTATTTAATGTTTGTTTGCTTTTATGGAGGTGAATATGGGAGAATGACAGTGATTTACTGTGTGTTCCACCATATTGGCTCCTGGAAGTCCTCTTTGGGTCTTCATTCTTAAAACCATACCTTAGAAGCCACTACTGTTCTTCCTGTAAACATTTAACCAGTAGATATAATTAGCTCTGAACAACAGCATTTACTACAATGAAAAAGCAAGAAATATGGTTAAAAGTCAGTACTCTACTGAGTTATTTGGGGTACAATCTCCCATAAATAGCTACAGAAACCATGAAAAAAGTTTGCACAAATTTGGAATTTAGTGGAAATAAGGCACATGTATAGAAAACACTTGTACCAATACAAGTTGCAACTTTCTCTATTCTCGTCATCCTTATGGAGCTCCCCAAGGTCTATGATCTTTGCTGGGTGAATTGCTTAGCTTGGGTCTGAATTTCAGTTCATCTCTGTGGTTCAACTCACAATCACTAGAATTAGTTCTCTCTCAAGAATTTAAATCTTCTCAGAGGAAAGGGGTCCTGTTTTTGACACCTCTTCTTCCCCTGAATGACTATATTTCTAAATCAATGTTTGTCTAAATTTTGTATCTCTACTCTCTTAGTTGTTTGTCTAGATCTCTGGAACCAATGGGTTATCTAACAACTGGATGCCATCTTTTCCACTCTGATGGTAGATGTACTGGTTAATAATCTGGAAGGGAGAGAAAAATCTGCTCCTTATCTTCTACAGGGGTCTCTTCCATGAAATGCACTGGACTTTGGAACTTGAAACCCATTCCAGAGTTAAGGTATTTAAAGCCCTGCAATGATGAGACCAATTTTTTTGTGCTCCCTTTAGTTCCATCAGAGAAAAGGGTTCATACTTCATAAAAGGATTACAAGATGTAGTTACAATTTTACATTTATATTCCTTATTAAACACATTAAAATGCCATCTGTGACTAGACAGTATTGTGTGTGGGGTATGGGAAAGGGGCATTGCATCAAATTGAATTGGCTTGACCAGGTAGTCAATTTTAATCCATGATTGACAGTTGCAATGACACACTTAAATGTACCATAGATAAATTCCTTTGCTTATTAAGAAATCCTTTAGTTAAGTGCATTTCAGAAAGCTGAGAAAAAGTTTAAGTTGTTTTAACAACCTGAAACATGTTCAAAGCTTTAATAGAAAATTCAACCACTTAAAGAACCATTCTTGTCCAGAGATTAGTAGGAATTTTAAAATGGAGATTTAATTATAACATGGGTGAATAACAGGTTTTATACTTCCTCTTTGGTTGTAGTAGAGAGGAAGACTGGAGTACAATAACCAGAAGAAATTAGAAGAAAATAGAAGAAATTAGAGCTAATGATGGTAGTTGATCCAACCAATTATTGTGAAAGTAAACTGATCCCTGTAATTTGTTTTATCCTACCTTATGACTATAGTGCTATAAAAGTTGGGTTTTTTGACATATAATCATTAAAATTGTTGGGGCTTTGATCAAAATTTAAATGACTCATCATTAAAATTACTTTAAAGAAGTCTAGACAGGTAAAATGAAATAGAGTTCTAAACATATTTAAATAATTGATTAATAGCACCCTGCTATTGGGGGACAAGAAGTTTAATACCTCTTGGTCCTAAGCATTCAGAAGTAGCTAGATTAGTTGTTGAAATTGCTAAAATTATCTAGTTAATTAAACAAATATACATTTATTTTTGCACTTGTAGACAAAATTAGTTTACAGCAGGACCTAAATTATAACTGCCTAGGTCTCTGAAGTAGTGAGACGCGATCTTAGATTTGATATTTTGTTGTTTTGAGAGGAAAAGTCCATGTGAATTTGCTTGTCTTGAGTGGATCAAGAAGGGGATTTTCTTTCATTTTTATTTTTAAAAACTCATCATGTATCCCTATATATAAATAATGCTCCTCTTTGTCAATCACAATTAGGCAAATAGATGTCACTTTAATTTTTCCTATTGTTTTCTATATATAAAACAAAATATCCACAGTTGTGGAGGGAATATCTCCCCCTTACTAACAAGAATCTCAAATTGATTGGAGAATTGAACTACTGTGACAGTGAACTAAGGCAATTTTCTGAATCATTTTTCATAATTTTATGCAATATTGGAAAAGGCCTAGAGGGCCAAAGAAGTGTGACCAGAAGCATATGTACCTGTTCTTCAGAGTCCCCAGGGTCCGAAGAGAGTACTTCAGTGCTTTGATGAATCTATCCTTTCATCATAACCAGCAGCTGTCACTACAGAGGGCATGATATAACTGAGGAATATTGTCACACACCTGTCCCCTCTCCTCCCTTCCTTGAAGGGTGAGGATTACCTATTCTCAAGTTCCTGTATCAAAGATAATCAACCCTATGGAGATTAGGTAGATAAATCCATGGTGTTAGGCCAGAGCAATTATCCTCAGGTTTATGGATTTATCTTCTCCCTCCCCTGCTATTTTCAAGGGCTTATTAATACAAATTATTAATAAACTAATGGTAAAATCTCTGAGTCCCTAGGTATCCTCTATTTGACAGGATGAGGATTTCTAACTAGTTCAATTCAGCATATTGAAATAATTACTGTAACCCTCCCTTCCCATGTTTAGTGAGGACTAGAACCTCTGGTTTGACAGCTTGCCAAGCCCTTTTCAGGGCTTCATATCCACCTTTGATGCCCACCTGGCCCCCACCTCTCACCTGTTGGCTCCAAGAAGCTCCAAGCACACTCAGTAGGCATACTACCCCAGTAAACTTTCTGAGCAGACCAGCTAAACCAGGTTGAGGATATCCAGTAGGCCTCAAATCTGTTGGTAGGGTAAAGGGATGTTTACCCCCAGAATGTGAAGACATCCTATGGTGGAATGGGTGGGATGAGAACAATTTGTTCCAGAGGCCATGAAAGTGCTGAAACAGGCACTGGGGACCATGTAGAACCTTGGTCAGAAATTAAAGATGCCAAGGTCTTCCACTGGATCCTAAGCCATCTTGACTTGACTTGACTTTTGTCTTGACACTAGATTTTGATGACTCTGGAAGAGAGATTGAAGGTAATGACTTTGTGCAACTTTGCTTCACTTAAATCCAGTTCACTCACAAATCAGTGATCTCTTTTGTCCCCTTCGAAAACAAGGAGGAATAACAATGATCCCCCCACTGACACTTTCTCTGTTTTAAAATTTATTAAAATCAAGTAATTCTTTATGACTCCAGAGGGAGAAAACTTCAATATAGGCTCATTGTTAAATCTAGGGCTATTTTCTCAGAGGGTCCTTCTCCTTTTCCCCCATGTTGTGGCCCACTCTATAGCAAAGCTGATTCAAAATGCTATGAAAATCAGCTTATCTTTAATTGGAGATGAAACATATCATAAAGTACAGACATAAAATAAACAGGATTTTAGAATAAGTGATTCTGGTTCACAAGGAAGTAATGAGGGAGGAGAGTGGAGGAATTAAAGAAAAATGATAAATTTACTCAGGACAAGTTTGACAATAAATTTTGTCCAGGCAGGTCACTCCTAGAGAGGTTGAGTACATAGGGGATGGAGCACAAGGTGACCCTGGAACCATTACGGCAATTCTAAAACTCCCTGCTTGATCTCCATAGCACCCAAGCCCAGGCCAGTCTGGCAAAGCCTGAACATTCTCCAAGACTTTGGCTTCAAGAAAGTGACTTTGGGGCTGTATGAAAGACACCAGTAATGAACTCCCTGCCTGAGCCAAAAACCAGGATACCTAAACCGGTGCCTGGCTACCTGAGCCAAGCTGAAGAAACAACAGCCTTGAGGCATTCTGGATGGTACAATGCAATATTCTGATCTGAGGCAAACAGAGTTTTTGTCCCTATAACACCTTGAACCAGGTCTAGATTTATAGACAGAAAAGCCCCATGTTCTTCCAGGTAGGGTTTGGTCTGGCACCAGTGAGTAAAGCAGAAGAAGTGATCAGAGTACATCAGAGGATTTAGATCAACTAATTAGTGAAAGAGGAAATCAAAAGGGCAAAGTACCAATTGCTTACTTAGAACTGCTCAACTAAGTGGGTGGCCTCTATACAAATTACAAGTTATGACATGATATTTATATATGATTAACTATGTAAGGCAGGTTTAGGTATCTTCCCTGTTAATATTTTAAGAGACTCAGAAACTACCAGCCACCAGAGCTAGGCTTTTCTGCCAATGATGTTGCACAGTATATTTTTCATTGCTTCTCCTTTGGTGTTGAGATCTTTTTACTTTGTGCCAAGAATATTTTCTTACAGGATTCTCTGTTTCTATTGAAGTTTTCACTAATAAGTGGATTCTACTTTTAAGTAAACTAGATTGAGAGCAGGAGAACTGTTTTCTACTAATTTTTTCACTAATGACAAGCTTTTTCCTTTATGTAAAATAAATGTACTGTTAATTTAAAAAATTATGAGATAATGTGGGAGAAAAGCCCTTAACAACATCCAGTCAAATAGTTTCTGAGGCTTGTGGTTGGAGCCCAGATTGTGAACAGCCCTGAGCCCAATAACAAGGGGAAAAGATCCCAGGCAAAAACTACAGTATGGAGAGGTCCTACAGTTCTGTGACAAGAGGGAATGCCTAGAAAGAGACCAGCACTAGAAGAGTTCCAGAGATCCTATGAAAGAGAGGCCTAGTAATTTCTGCCATATTAATAGCCAAACAGACACTGGCTATACAATTCTGTTGTGGAGTTGAACTCAAGGGTTAAGAGCTCCCTCCCCAACCTTCCCACTCAAGAAAAAAAAAAAGGAAATTTCTTGCCACCAAAATGAAATACTCTCATCTGAGATATACCCAGGGGGAAAACTGCAGAGAGGATAGGTATTCCACAATGAGTCTAGGAGTCTAGCCTCAGAGAAAAATAATGTCCCAGCAACAAGGAAAGAGAGAGTACCTAGAAAGATAAAATGAAATGAGACACAGAATGCAATTTCTAGGGAGTAAAGAATAGCAAGTGAAATTAGTCTTAGAATGGAGTGTAAAAAACATCACTTAAGAACTTCGTGCTGTGAAAAATTTAATGATCCAGATGGAAAACACCCAAAAAGAAAAGATATATCAAAATAAAACAAATTTTTAAAAATATTCTAAGAAATACAATATTCAAAAAATTTACCTAGAAAACAAGCCAAGAAGTAATAATATAAGGATTATCAGACTAATTTTAAAAAGTGAGCAGAGGAGAAGGAGCCAAAATGGCAGACAGAAAACAGAGACTTCCTTTAGCTCTCCCCCAAATACCTCCAAACACCTGTAAAAAATGACTCTAAACAAATTCTAGAGATACAGAACTCACAAAATAACAGAGTGAAACAAGTCTCCAGCCCAAGACAGCCTGGATGGTAGCTGAGAAGGGGTCTATCGCACCACTCTGGGAGTAGAGCACAGCCCTGCGTGGGTTACACCAGCACAGACCAGGCTGGAGCAGACTGGGCAGAGCAGGCCTCAGGGCCCTGAATCACTGAGCTGTTGCAGTTTCCAGACTTCTCAACCCACAAATGCCAAAGACAACTTAACAGGTCAGTGGGAAAACCCTGTTGGACCTGAGTGAGAGAAGGGCGAGGTCTGGCCCAAGCCCCAGGGTGGTGAAGGTGGCTGCAGCAGCAGCAGCAGCAGCAACAGCACCAGCGGCTGCTTCCAGAGCTTCAGGCCCACAGACATTGGGAGGAATCAAGTGGCTGATCAGAGAGAGAGTGCAGGGATCTCTTTGCTGGCACTGAGGCAGGATTCTCTTGTTTTTCCCTGCTTGGACCTGGGTGGAATTCCTGGTTGATGATCCTGGGGTGAGGAAGAGCACTGGTGTGGCACATCTTGTGGTGGCTGTGGAGGGGGAGTTCTTCTGGTAGTTACATGGCAGAAAAGAGTGGGCTTGAGATTATTCACAGACCACAGCACATGCCAGGGGAGGACTAAACACCTCTCATTGGATCATATTGCCTCAGAAGAACTGAAAATTTACAGGTGCCTATAAATATTTTTGAAAAAAGCAGTGCAAAGCCCCTGAAGCTTGGGATGGAGCACTCTCCTCTCTGGAAGCAGAGTTCTACCTTGGCAAAGAGCTGAAAAGCCAAGCAATTGTCTGGGGGAAAAAAAAACTTGCACTTTCTTTGGTGACAGTCAGAAGAAGACAACAAAGTCAAAGATCCTACATCCAAATCCTCCAAGAAAAATATGAATTGGTCTCAGGCCATGGAACAGCTAAAAAAAGGATTTGGAAAAGCAAGTAAGAGAAGTCAAGGAAAACTTGGGAAGAGAAATGAAAGTGATGCAAGAAAATCATGAAAAACAAGTCAATAACTTGCTAAAGGAGACCAAAAAATACTGAAGAAAATAACACCTTAAAATAGACTAACCCAAATGGCAAAAGAGGTCCAAAAAGCCAATGAGGAGAAGAATGCCTTAAAAAGCAGAACTGGCTAAATGGAAAAGCAGGTCCAAAACCTCACTGAAGAAAATAATTCCTTAAAAATTAGAATGGAGCAAATGGAAGCTAATGACTTCATGAGAAATCAAGAAATTATAAAACAGAAACAAAAAAAGAGTGAAAAAATGGAAGACAATATGAAATATCTCACTGGAAAAACCACTGACCTGGAAAATAGATCCAGGAGGGATAATTTAAAAATTATTGGACTACCTGAAAGCCATGATCAAAAAAAGAGCCTAGATATCATCTTTTAAGAAATTATCAAGGAAAACTGCCCTGATATGCTAGAGCCAGAGGGTAAAATAGAAATTGAAAGAATCCACCAATCACCTCTTGAAAAAGATCCCAAAAGGAAACCTCCTAGGAATATTGTAGCCAAATTCCAGAGTTCCTAGACCGAGGAGAAAATATTGCAAGCAGCCGGAAAGAAAGAATTCTAGTATTGTGAAAACACAATCAGGATAATACAAGATCTAGCATATTCTACATTAAGGGATCAAAGGGCTTGGAATATGATATTCTGGAAGTCAAAGGAGCTAGGATTAAAACCAAGAATCACCTACCCAATAAGACTGAGTATAATACTTCAGGGCAAAAAATGGATTTGCAATTAAATAGAGGACTTTCAGGCATTCTTGATTAAAAGATGAGAGCTGAATAGAAAATTTGACTTTAAATACAAGAAACAAGAGAAGCATGAAAAGGTAAACAGGAAAGAGAAATCACAAGGGACTTACTAAAGTTGAACTGCTTGCATTCCTGCATGGAAAGATGATATTTGTAACTCATGAGACCTTTCTCACTATTAGAGTAGTTGAAAGGAATATACATATATTATACATGTATATGTATATATGTACATATATATGTAGATAGATATAGATGTAGATATAGATATATAGACAGAGGGTGCAGGGTGAGTTGAATATGAAGGGATGATATCTGAAAAAATAAAATTAAGGGATGAGAGAGGAATATATTGGGAGGAGAAAGGGAGAGATAGAAGGGGGTAAATTATCTCACATAAAGGAGGCAAGATAAAGCTGTTATAATGGAATGGAAGAGGGAGTAGGTGAAAGGGAATTAGTGAACCTTACTCTCATCTGATTTGACTTAAGGAGGGACATACACACTAAATTGGATATCATATACTACAGGAAAGTAGTGGGGAAGGGCATAAGGGAGGATGATAGAAAGGAAGGCAGATTGGGTGAAAGGGTAGTTAAAAGCAAACACTTTTGAAAAGAGACAGGGTCAAAGGAGAAAATTAAATAAATAGGGGATGGGATAAGATGGAGGGAAATATAGTTAGTCTTTCACAACATGACTATTATGGAAGTGTTTTGCATAATGATACGCATACCACATTCCATGCAATTAAATAGAAAATTGCTCAGAACTCTTAACATTTTTGAAGTTGAATGTGGAAATAGAAAAAAAGCTACTGTTGACCTACAGAGAGTAATCTCAAAAAGAAAACTCCCAGGAGCATCACAGCTAAATTCCAAAACTTCTAGATCAAAGAAGAAAATACTAAAATAAACCAAAAAAGAAGGAATTGAAATACGAATGTCACAATAAGTATTACATAAGACAGCAGCTCAGATGTTACCTTAAAGCAGAGAAGAGTTTGGAATATAATATACAAAGGGCAAGTCATAAAGGTTTATAACTATGGTTGGCCTTTCTAAGTATAATCCTGCAGGAGGAAAAAGGCACATTTTAATAAAATAGAGGTTTTCAACTATTAGAAATGAAATGTTGAGAAATGAGTAGAAATGTTAAATTAGCCAACAAGCATTTATTAAACACCAATGTTCCAGTAATTTGGGAGAAAACAAAAAGCAATAGATTGTTTGAGCTCACATTGAGCCCACAGTCTAAAAGAGGAGATAACATTTGAAAATAGAGAAGCATGTTCCAAGAAGATACATAGAAAAACACAAATATTTATTTAGTTGGAAGGGAATATGCAATTTAATAGAGAGATACAAAGCAAATATCTTTCAAGAACCCTAATATTTTAAGGGTCATAAAGAAAGGCTAAAATGCAGAGGATTTGTGGGTGGTTCTGTTCCTTTTTTATATTCTTTAATAAGCATTTGTTGAGTGCCTAGTATAGGTCAAATGCTGTGCTAGACACCTGGGTTCAAATACAACAAAAAAAGAGACCATCTAGGCTTTCAATCAATGAATCAACAAGCATTGATGAAGTTCCATTATGTTCCAAGAATTGGAAATAAAAGAAAAAAGATTCCTCTCTTCAAGGAGCTTGTATCATGGGTAAAGGGGAGTGGGGAGAGAAAGAATATATCATGTTCATAGATAAGTAAAAACAGAATGCATAGACATCACCTGTGACCTGCGAGAGAGAGCATCTCACAAAGGACAAAGACCCCGGGCTCAGATGGATTCTGATTTTTCCTGGAGATGGCCTGACCTTCAAAGACAGGGCTCAGGCATTGTATCACCATCTCTTGTTTTTTATGCTCCTCCATCTGAAGTCAGTCAATAAACATTTGCCAAGCATCTACCAGGTGCCAGGCACTATGCTAAGTACTAGTGATACAAATGAGAAAAAAAAGAGAGTTCCTGTCCTCCAGAAGCTTATAATATAAGGAGGGAAGACAATAAATAAAGGGAAGCTCAAAAGAGGTGGTATTTAGGGACATGATGTTCACAGAACTGATACCAGGCAGAGTAGCTAATGGGAAATGGAGAGGTGGTTGGAAAGTTCTTAAAACTCTATAAAGATTTTGGGAGGAGTTGACTGCTCCCTGCTCTTAGCCCTGTAATCAAAGGGAAGAGGTAGCTGAAACGGCTGAAGTGTTAAGCATCAAAAATGAATTAAATCCACATGATTATGAAATTTCAAGTGATGAATTTATGAATGTGGCAGAGGCATGATGCTCTTTGAGTTAAAACCAAGCAAAACAGCTGGTGGAAAAGTAAGAGTTCTAAGAAAAATTATTGAAAGAAAATATAGATTGGACTAATGTGTAGCATCTCCCTTAAACATGGTAAGGAAGGCATCTTTGAGAAAAGGTATTTGATGTACAAAATAGATATCGGGTACAATTCAAAATTATTTCCTTTAGCACAAAGGAAATGCTTATAACATAAAAGACCCACAGGTGTATATTGATAAATACTTAAAATATAAGCAAATAAATAAATTTAAATTAATAAAAATACTTAAAACATAAGTAAATAAATAAATTTAAAATATAAAACAATAAACCATCACACTTACTTACATGGCTGAATAATATTAAAAATAATAACATTTAAGTAATAACTACTGTATGCTAGCGGGCAGCTAGGTGGTATAGTGGTTAGAGCATGGGGCCTGGAGTCAGAAGTTCAAATCTGGCTTCAGATACCTACTAGCTATATGACCCTGGGCAAGTCATTTAACCCTGTTTGCCTCAGTTTTGTCACCTGTAAAATGAGCTGGAGAAGGAAATGGCAAACTGCTCCAGTGTGTTTGCCAAGAAAACTTCAAATGGGGTCATGAAGAGTCAAACACGACTGAAAATAACTAAACAATAAGAACTAAATGCTGAGTATTGTACTAATTGCTTTACAAATATATCATTTGAATCTTACAACAGGAAGGTACTATTATTATTCCTATTTTGTAGTTGAGGAAACTGAGGCAAATAGAATCTAAATGACTTCCCCAAGATCACATAGCTTGTAAATGTCTAAGACTAGATTTGAACTCAGGTCTTTCTAAGTATAGGCCTAGCATTCTATCCATTGTACCACCTAGCTTTTTTCAAGTGGTAAAGAAAACTTTGTAGTAATTCTATTTTCCATTCTTTTGCATCCCTGCCTGGATACCAGAGTCTGCATCCCAAAATCTGGATCTCCTGGAAAACTAGGGCATGCCTTAGGCTTTCTTAATCCTTTTAACTGCAACAACCGTGTAGTTGCAGGAAGCACCTAGATGGCTGATCATGACTTGGGGGTGTCTGACCTCTTCAAGACATGAGGTTGCCACCATGGCTGAAAACATGAAATTCTCAGTAGTGCTGTTTAGGCATTTGTGCTAAGGAAGATGGCGGGGGGATATGGCACACATGAACACACATACACACAGAATGAAGAAGACATAATCAGGCACTTGAGGTCAAATGCTAGGCTCTGCTGGGCAAGTACTACTTCTTGCTTCTTTATGCATATACATGCCCTGGCCACTGGGGTTCTCAGGAAATGAGTACCCTCCCCACACCCTTTACTTGAAGTTCAATGGAGAGGCTGGTAGAATCCCATACGATGTTCTCACTAGAGAAACAGAGAGCAAGGACGTTTTCTTTAGTTCTTTTTAGGGCCTAATGATGAGAAAGTTTCCTCCACAGAAATCCATCCCTTATGAAGCAGAATGATCAACCATCTTTGAAACAGTCCCTCCCCTCTCTCAGATTTTAGAACCACACAAGAGTCACTGTCTCATCTCACCAAAGTCAAATGTCTACTCTTAAGCAAGAGATAAATGAACATACACATTCTTTTTAGTATCACCAACGTTAGACATAACATAAATGATTGGGACATTAACAACTAGAGGAATTAGGAAACACTTTGAAGGAGTTGGCATCAAAGCATGTCCTTGAAGGATTTCATGGTTTCCATGAGATGAAAGTAAGGAGGGAGTGATTTTCAACCATAAGAAACAGTCAGCAAAGACAAGGATATGGAGATGGAACATCACGTACTGGGGACAAGTAGGTCAAGTTGACTGGAGAAAAAGTACATATGGTAGATACTGTGTTGTCACTTTGGAAAGATAGGATCAAGCCAGATGGTGAAAGGATTTAAATGTCAAACTAAGGAGTTTTTATTTTATATGAGACAATAAGCAAGCACTGAAGCTTCAATAGATTATGGATAAATGAATAAAAGGATTGACAAATAGATAGATGACAGAAATGGATTGATGGATAGACATAGATGATAAAGGATATAAATGATAGATAATGGAGATAGATAATAATTTGATGATAAACAGAAATAAAGATAGATTATAGGTGGAAATGGTGCATAGATAGATGTTAGAGATAGATGATAGAGTTAGACAAAAAGAGGGAAATGAAAATACAGATAAATGATAAATCGATAAACATTTTTTTAAGCATCCACTCTGCCAAGCACTGTGCTAAGTACTGTAGAATCAAAAAGAGGCAAAAGACAGTCACTGTCCTTAAGGAGTTTACAGTCTAAGAAAGGAGAAAACATGTTAAATACAAAGCAAACTATATACAGAACATATAGGAAGTAATTAAAGGAAGGAAAGCACTAGAATTAAGAGGGCCTATGGAAGGCTTCTTGTAGGTAGAATTTTAGTTGAAACTTAAAGGAAGTCAGGGAGGTCAGTAGGCACAGCATAGGAGGGAAAGTATTCCAGAGATGGATGAGAGCGAGAGGAAATGCCCACAATGTCTTATTTGTGGAACAGCCAGGAGGCCAGTTTTACTGGCTCAAAGAATGTACATTGGGGAGGGAGGTATAAGAAGACTGGAAAGATAGGAGGAGGCTAGCTTACAAAGGACTTTGAAGGTCAAACAGAGCATTTTATATTAGCTCCTGGAGGCAATAGAAAGTCAGTGGAGTTTATTGAGTTGGGGCAACATGATTGAACCTACATTTTAGGAAAACCATTTTAGTGACCGAATGAAGAATAGAATGGAGTGAAAAAAGACTTGAGGCAGGCAAACTACAAGCAACTTACTTCACTAATGAAGGTGTGAGGTGATGAGGGACTGCACAAGAGTGGTGGCAGTGGAGGAGAGAAGGTGGTGTATTTAAGAGAGGCAACAAAGGTAAAATTGAAAGGACTTGGCAATAACTTCACTACAGGAGGAATACGAGTTAGTGAGAAATCTAGGATGCCTCTTAAGTTGTGAGCCTGAGGGCCTGGGAAAATGGTATTGATCTTTTTAATAACAGGGACAATGGTGGTGGGGGTGGAGCAGGGTTTGGGGGGAGGGAATATAATGAATTTTGTTTTGGATCCATCAATCATTCGATTGATCGATAGATATATGGATAAATGTAGAACATTTTTAGGAGCTTCTTATGTGCTAGGATTCTGGGAATACAAATACAAGCAATAAAAAAGACAATCTCTAACCTCAAGGAGATTGCATTGTATTGGAGAAGAAAACATAGAAAACTATCACCATAATAGACCATATTAATAACAAGAGAAACAAAAATCTGTAATTTCCAGTAAGATCAGGGGTAAAGCAAAGCTGTTCAACATTATTTAACATTATTTGATATACTACTAGAAATGCTAGCAATCACAATAACAGAAGAAAAATAAATTAAGGAAAAGATGAAGCAAATATATTTTTAGATGATATGGTTTCCTTAGAAAACTATAGAGTCAACTAAAATTTAATTGAAACAATAACTTCAGTGAAGTTGCAGGATATAAAATAAATCCAAATATAACATCAGAATTTCTGTATATCACAAAACAAATACAGTAAGATGTAGAAAGAGAAATTCCATTTGAAATAACTATGGATTTCATGAAATTTTTGGAGATCAAAGCACTTAGATTTTTAAAATAAATGTACAGATGGAATCCAAGCCAGGTAATGGGATGAATGAGTGGCATGATCTGAAAATCTGAAAATAAACTGAGAGTGGTGAGAGAAACTAAGGAAAACAAAAATGGTTTTAAAATATATATTGAGGGAAAAAGTAGGATCAAAAAAGGGACAGAAACTTTGGATCAGAATGGAGGATGATGATAACTGGTAACAGAGAGAATGAAAAGGTACTTTTTTTAAGCTTTTTTTGTTTTTTGTTTTGTTTTTTTTTGTTGTTGTTTTTTTTTGGGGGGGGGGCAGGGCAATTGGGGTTAAGTGACTTGCCCAGGGTCACGCAGCTAGTACATGTGTCAAGTGTCTGAGGCCGGATTTGAACTCAGATCCTCCTGACTCCAGGGCCAGTACTCTACTCACTGCGCCACCCAGCTGCCCCGAAAAGGTGCTTTTTTTTTTTTACTGCCGATGAGAATCTTTTGTCCTGGAAAATATAGAAACAGAGATAATAATGATAAGAAAGTAGATAGCAAAAGAACACTTATCTTGATGTTTTTAAGGTGAACTACATTCTTCGATATAGAAAATAAAACAACAAACTGGTAGGTGTTATTGTAGAGCCTTTTCAGCGTTATATGAAGTATCATAGAATGTGGAGATTTGAGAAGTGCAAATGTATCATTTTTTTCTTTTTTTTAAGGAAGAGAACAGAGTAGACAAACTAGAGATGATTGAGCTTGACTTTCCTTCTTGGGAAAAGTCTAGGTTGGTGAATATTTTGAAAAGGAAGCAACAATTGCAAAGAAAGAGCACATGTCAAATATATAGGGAACCGAGTCAAATTTGTAAAAATGAGAGCCATTTCCCAGTTAATAAATGGTCAAACTATTTGAACAAGAAGTTTTCAGAAGAAGAAAACAAAACTATCAATAGTCACATAAAAATGCTGTAAATCATTGTTGATTTTGTTATTGTTGTTCAATTGTTTCAGTCATGTCTGATCCTTCGTGGCCCCATTTGAGGTTTTCCTGGCAAAGATACTGGGTGAACTTGCTATTTCTTTCTCCATCTCATTTTGCAAATGAAGAAACTGAGGTAAATTGGGTTAAGGTAAATTGGGTAAATTGGGTAAATTGTATTGCCCAGGGCAATACAGCTAGTAAGTGTCTGAGGCCAAATTTGAACTTCTGACTCCAGGCCCTATGCTTTAACTACTGTGCCACTCAGCTGTTCCACTATTGATTGGAGAAATGGACATTAAAAGAACTCTGAGGCACCACCTATCAAACTAGCTAGGATGACAAAAAAGAAAATGATAAATGCTGAGGGGGATATGGAAAAATAAAAACATTATTGCACTGTTGGTGAAGTTGTGAACTGGTTCAACCATTCTGGAGAAAAATTTGGAACAATCTGCACAATTTTCCATACTCTTTGCAAACCTAACAATACCACTATTAGGTCAATATGCCAAAGAAATTAAAGAAAAGGAAAGGATCTATTTGTACAAAAACATTTATAGCAGTTCATTTAGTGGTAGCAAAAAACTGGAAATTGAGGAGGTACCCATCAATGGAGGAATGGCTGAACAAGTTGTGGTATATGGTTGTGATGGAATATTATTGTGCTATAAGATTGATGAGCAGGGTGATTTCAGAAAAACCTAGGCAGACATATGAACTGATGCAAAATGAAGTGAGAAGAACCAAGAGAACATTGCACACAGTAACTCCAATATTGTAATGATGATAAACTGTGAAAGACTTAGCTACTCTGATCAAGACAATGATCCAAGACTATTTTAAAGAACCCTTGATTTAAAATGCTATCTGCCTGCAAAGAGTGAACTGATTAACTTACAGGGCAGATTTAGCATGTTTTTTTCACTTTCTTTTTCTTTTCTTTCTTTCTGCAACATGGCTAGTATGGAAATATGTTTTGAATGACTTCAAATGTATAATTGATGGCATATTGTTTGCCTACTCAGAGGATTGTGAAAGGATGGGATAGAGGGAGAGAATTTGGAACTTAAAATTTTAAGAATATATGCTGGTAAATGAATGAGGGGGAAAATATAAACCAGTGCAGATTCATACAGAACATTTCATGACAGACTAATCTCATTTAAAAATTTACTAAATTAGTAAATAAAAATAATCTTTGTAATCTAGTTTGCTTATTTTTTCAATTTCTTGGTAAAATACTGAATGGTATTTTTATGAAAAAGATGGAGAAATATTGATTATATTGTTTCTGAAATAGTTGAATAACAGCTCAAAAAGAGATCATTGATGGTTCAGTGGTGGGAGGGTTTCATTGTTCTTGGGTTCATGCTGTTAACAATTTTTATTAATGACTTTGATATTGTAACAGATTGATCAGTTCTCCAGATGACACAAAAGTGAGGAATAGCTAATATACTATATCCCAAATTAAAGATACAGAAGGCACTTGATTGCTAGAGCACTGAGGTGACTTTAATAAGATGAGATTCAGTAGAGACTTAACACACCTATACTTTGTCAATTGTATGATGGGGAAGGCATGGTTAGATGGCAATTGATCTAACAAAAGATTCTGAGTTTGAGTGCCCTGTAAACTCAATGAGTTAATAGTATAATATGGAAGCCAAAAACCAAAAACAAAAACAAAATATGATTTTGGACTACCATGTTAAAAGATTCATAATGTAGTCAACACCCATCGTGTTGTTTTGTTTGTTTTTGTTTTTCCCAGGGACAGGAAGATGATGTACTCACTGTGCTCAGCAATTGTCAAACTTCATATGAAGTACTGTGTTCAGCACTGGGTGGTATAAGTAAGAACATTGATTAACTGGAGATTTTTAAAATCTCCAGAAAAATCTCCAGGAAAAGGAAGCCAAGGTAGGGAAGGATCTTGAATCAATGTGATAAGAAGGTTAGTTGAAGAATCTGGAATGGTTTACCTTGGAGAACAGAAGACTCAAGAAGGATATAATAACTATATCCAAGTATTTGAAGAGCTACCACAACAGGAGGAATAAGTCTTATTTTGAGTGCCTCTAAAAAACAGAATCAGGAACAATGAATGGAAGTTAAAAGAGGCAAATATAAGCTTCATGCCAGAAAACATCCTAGCAATTAAAGCTATCCAAATACCTTCACCCCAGTTACCTTGTTTATAATACAAATCTGAAAGGCATTACTTAAAAGTGGCAAGGTCTTCCAGATGCTCCCATCTGAAAATAATATTGCTCTAAGTTCACCAAGCTCAGGAGCATTTCTGAGCTTTCTGGATGAGATTACCACCTACTCAAAACATGTTTACTTAACCCACATAAGAAAAAAAGGGGGTGAAGAATTATCTATTAAGTGTCTGGACTAGTGATCTCCAAAGTATTCTATGAATTTTTGCTACAAAAAATTGTATTCACTCTCAATATATGTATATTTAATTATTTCTAAATTTTATATACATGCATTTATATACATATATCATGCTGTGATAACAGTGATATATTTTATAAGCTTTTGATTTTTTTAAAGGATTAGATAAAGATAGAATAATGTTTAATCCTGGAATCAGTAGGGATTCCTTGTAGTAAGAGGTTGCCAGAGTTGGATATTTACTTTGTGATAATCACTTTAGCAGCTGTTTAGAGTATAGATTGGAGTAAGTGGACAGTAATACTACATGTGAGAGGCAAGAAGGACCTAAACTAGGATGGTGGCTGTGTGAGGAGAAATGGGATAGATGTGACAGATGTGGTGGTAGAAATTAAATGATTCAACAAGTGATTTTATATGTGGCATTAGTGATAAAGAAGAATTGAGGATAACCCTACAGTCTTGAACTCTGGTAAATGGAAGAAGGGCAGTGGCTTTAACATAATTAAAAAAAATTCAGAAAATGGCTAGGTTCAGGAGAAATATATATCATGAAATCATTGATTCAAAATGCGAGCCCTCTATGCCTGTTTATCCTGTGCAATTAATTCTGTCCCACTGAAAACAATAAAAAATATGGGAGTGAAGGGAGAGAGATTTTTACTGGTTCCTGAGAGTACAGACTCTAAATGCCATGAGGGGCACTTGCTGTGCTCATGAGGTGATCTAGGAGAGTGAGATTTAGATAAGATGGAGATGAAGTGACAGCGCTTTGACTTCACAGCCACACACATTGAGTTTATAATCATACTGAGTGACCTATACAAAACTGAGAAGTGGTGAGATTAGGAGATGGTACAACTATGGGAGGAAAGAGGTATAAGGGCATCTGGTTGGAAAATGTTGATGACGATGCTTAATGGGAGGGGTGTAGTTGTTTTGGCTATAAGCCCAATGGTAGTCTATCATGGAGGGTGGGAGAGGATCCATCTCTCCACCCTATTATTAGTTGATCAAACATCCTTTCAGGTTATGCCATAGCTCCCCAAGGATCTAAACTGCATTTCCCACACTCCACCTCGATTTTGGAAACCATTGGTCTAGATCATGATATGCAGCTAAAACAATAACCTACAGAGCTTGTTTACTAGTATATAGACAACCTGCGAATCTTGAATTGGTGCTGTTAGAGAACAGGCAATAAATAGGGTCTATAATTAAACAGAAAGAAGAAACTAGACTAAATTTCTTTTGGAAGACAAAAAAGTTATATTAAGGAGCCCAGGCATCTTCCTGTAACAAAGAACTATCTTAATACCAATATTTTTGAGGCATTGATGTTTGACTGTGCTGCAAATCTTATAACCACTGAAGAATTGCATTTGAAGATCACCCAAAGGTTAATGGAGAGTTTCATGGCAGGTTTGGGCAGAGTATGGCACCTAATAAATAAACTGCTACAAAGAAAAAGTATGGTAAAGTGTATTATCAAAAAAAGTCTGAACAGAAAGATGACCTCACTACGTGATAAGAAGAAAAAAATGTATGGACAGTGTGTTCCATTGATATTCTAGCAATGTCAAGTGAAATCAGTGGATATTCCCATCATATAGGGTAAATCTCCTATGTTGAACTTGCAGGAAGACATGGACAAGAAATGCATAGAGTGAACAAGAGTGGATGGGATATAATTTGTACCACAAGACAATATTCACATAACTAAGAACATAGATTCATTTGAATACGGATTCCTAGAATTATATGATAAAATATTTTGACTGAAAAACAGACCTTTTTAAAAATCTAAAATTGAGGATACTGAAATGCATAAACGTTAAAATATTTATTTAAGGTCACAGAGGTAGTAACCACCAGAGTCAGCATTCAAATTGGAGTCCTCAGGATCCACCAAGCTACTGTCACAGCCATGCATTATAATTTAACTTTATTGAAATTTATCACCTCCATCATCCTAACCTGCTCCCCCACTTTCTATTACGATTGCACATACATGCACAGAATCGTTTGATTTGTTTGAATCAATGGGACTCAATTCAAGGCAAACTGCTGGTTTGTTTTTTGTTTGCATATTAATTTACATCTTTAATTTGCCAAAAGATCAAACTCTGTGTATAATTTGTCAGTCTATGAATATTTGGATCACATTACTTGTGCATCAAAAAACTGGGAGAATGGAGCCTTAGAAAACCCCTCCTATCCCACCCGGAAAATAAGAAAATATCCTTGATATAGAAAACCCCACTGCAAAGGAGACCCTTATATTCAACTAAGAGATGTAAGTTACTGTGGTTGGGGGAGGATGAAGAACCTAATTGTTCTTTAAGGGATGATGGATACAGAGTTGTGCCATTTTCAGGCAGTATGGTTCTTAAGGTAGGTGTCTAAAGTGAGGAAACAAACTTTCTTTTTTAAGCTTACAGAGGGTCAACCAGGTTGACTAACCAGGCACACTGTTTTACTCTAGTCAAATATACTTGTTCTATAGGTTTGTACCTTGACCAGGATTAAATGTCTCTATTTTCTCTTTTTTCTTTTTCTTCCTTTTGTCCCGGAAGACATCTGAAGAAAATAAACCCCAAAAGCATGTGTTTGTATTTGTGTACCTACATATGTTGAGTAGGAATGATAAATGAGTATACATCCTCTAGGAACATTAAAATTCCTGTAAATTTGATTGACAGGCTTTATTTCTCAAGGGGTTATAAGAGCATATAAATATATTAGATTCATCTTATTCAGTCTTCTAGGATCCCCACTCAGATCTCTGGTAGAGGTTATGACAAGCAAGTGGCCTCCATCTCACGATGCTAGAGAAATACATTTCCTCTTCTTAGAACCCCAGCTTCCTTCAAACTAAGCTCAAATCTCATCTTCTGTGGTTTGCCTTTTCTGGTACCTATCCATTTGCCCTAACTCCTCAACAATTGATAAATATTCCTTCTCAGATTATCTCGTATTTGATGTATGTGTATATGTATATATATATGTGTGTGTGTATGTATACGTATGTATACATGTATGTGTATATTTATATGTGTCTGTACATATGTGAATGTGTGTACATATGTATATATACACATATGTGTATGTAAATGTGTGTACATATATGCATATCTTTAGATATGTATATTATATATGTATATATCTTTATATATGTGTGTGTATATATATATATATATATACATATACATATATATATATATATATGTACTTATTCTCTCTTCCATTAGAAGATAAGCTCCTTGAGGATAAGGACTATATTTTGCTTTTTTTTTTGTATGTCCTGTACTTATGACAGTTTTTGGCTTTAAATAAAAATGATTAATAAATATTTTTTGAGTGATAGTCTCCTAGCAACAAGTGGTAAATCACTGGGAACTCAAGCTTATTTAGATTGGTAATACTGGGAGTGAATGAAAACAGATGTTTATACTTTCAAATAGGTCTGAAAGAAATGAGAGCTATTAAAGATACATTGAAGTGTGCATGACCTGAACATCCAAAGGTCCAAGGATGGAGCAGAGATAAGGACCTTTATATACTGTATACTCCCTTCAGCTGTCATACATTAAAAGAGGAAGGCTCCTCTTTCCCAGAGTTGCCACTTCCCCAAAGAGCTTAAAGTGTCAGTGGGTCACATTCTCCCTGTCAAGCACTAGTTCACGAAATGATGGATAAGCGGGAAAAAGCCTTCTCTAGACCCTTTCTCCAAGCTTTATGTTGTTTAGGTTGTACTGGGTTCAAAAAGGCTTTGTCTGCAGAGCACAAATATAGCTAATAGAGATCAGTGGTGGGCTCCATGTCTGTTGCTGTTAGGTAAGCCTGACTGTATATGAAAACATTCATCTTCAGGTTGGATGCAGGTGTTGACTTTTTTTTTTTTTTTGGTGAGGGACTGATATCCTGACACATAGAGGGAATTATTTAAATAACTGCTTCATTAAACCACGAATTTATTCTTGAACTTGTCCTAAGACTTTGTTATTTTTCTGCTTTCCAAGAGCAGTGAGTCTAATATCTCCAAGTTTATTTAAATCTCTGTTGTACTCTCCTGGGTCCACAAAAGACTGTCTGGGACAAAAATATGTCAAAACCTTACCCTACAGAGACATAGGGTCAACTGAAGAATGATTAGCGGCAATAAACAGGACCCAAAGGAATAACTGTCTTGGAGAAGCAAAGTCTGCTCTAAGACATGAGCCAAGAGAGTGTAAACAGGATGCTTATGTTGAGTTGAAGAAGGGTCAAGCCATAGGTTATGGGCAACTAAATATGGGAAGCTAGACAGGAGATCAGACATGAGTTTTCTAGCAGTAACCCAGTGTTTGGGACTAAATAATTGGTCAAGAAGAAGACAGCATGGGATGAGGAACAGTGGCCCCAAGAAAGAGGACACATTGGTTTCATACAACCCTTCTTTGGTTTTTCTACATTTCTGATATTGTAGACTTGCATAAAAAGAGATTTATGATTAATGAAGTGTTTATACCTGACTAATAATGACAGTTCAAACTTTCAGACATTTAGTACTTTCCTCACAACAATTCTATGCAAATATTATTTATCCTCCTTACTAATTCTCATATCCTTAATTATTTTCATAGTATCCTTAAGATGCCTTAAGGATCATAGCCTTGCCAAAGGCCACCCTGTTAGTTATTGTCAGAGTTAGCACTCAGCTACAGATCTCTGGGATTTCAGGTCAATTCTCTTATAACTTCATTATTTTGTATTTATCTTCAGAAATTTGAATTGAGGGGCAGCTAGATGGTGCAGTGAGTAGAGCACTGACCCTGGAGTCAGGAGGACCTGAGTTCAAATCTGACTGCGGACACTTTACACATTTACTAGCTGTGTGATCTCGGGCAAGTCACTTAACCCCAATTGCCCTGCCTTCCCCCTTCAAAAAAAAAGAAATTTGAATTGAAAAAATAATGCCAAACTGTATTTGGTAGATCTATACATTGATTGAATAACTGAATAAAAATTGTGTACTAATTAGAAAAACTCACGTTTCTATACTGCCTTAAGGCTTACAAAGTTTTATATTATTTAATAATAGTGAGCACTATTTTTCATATTGCGCAGGTGTGAAAACTGAAATTGAGCAGTAAAATGACAAATACACCATGTAACAAGTAAATAATGAAGACTGGATTCCAACTATGGTCTTTTTACGTTTATCTAGCATATATTTCTACTATATCACATTGTAACTGAATGAATATCATTCTTTATGCTTATAAGGAACTTCCATGAACACCATTTCGTTTGATCTCTACAACACTCGTATGAGTTACGTAATTCAATTCCTTATTTTTCAAATTATAAGGAAACTGAGTCTTGGAGATATTACATGATTTTCCCAAGGTTACGTAGTTAGTAAGTGGCATAGTGGTCTTATATCTTGGTGTCTTCCTACGTTTTCAAGCATCTTACACTCTAATCCCTTCCATACACTCTATGATTTAACTAAACTGGTCTACTTGCAATACCTGGAACACAACACTCCATCTTCCATCTCACTACTTTTTCAGTGGCTCTACTCCATGCCTGGGATGCTTTGCCCTTCACCATTACCACTTGGTTTCTCTGCTTTCCAATAAAACTAAGCTCAAGCTACAAAGGCCTTCAGGTAGCTAGATGGTACAGTAGATAGAGTTCTGCACTTGGAGTCAGGGAGACCTGACTTCAAATATGAACTCAGACAATTAAGAGCTATATAACCCTAGATAAGTTATTTGACTTGTACCTGTCTCAATTTCTTTTACTGTAAAATGGGGACCATATTTGTATCTACCTTACAGAATTGATGTTATGATCAAATGAGGTAATATTTATAAAAGAACAAGTGCCTGCCACATAGTAGGGCACAATAAATGCTTATTTTCTTCCATTTTCTACCCTTACATGTTGCTTCCACTTTAGAATGCTTGCTCCTGGAGTGTAGGAACCATTTTGCCTTTCTTTACGCACCCACCACTTATCAGAGTACCTGAAAAATTATAAGTCTATAACAAATGCTTGCAGTAAATGTTCTTTGACTGTCGGGTTCTAAATACAGTATCATTATGTGATAGAAGTGGTTATAAAAGAAAGAATTGCGTCAAGGAGATTTAGAGCAATTTCGTATTGTGAAGAACTTCACAGATTGAGTTTGGGATGATTTAAGAAGAAACAGAAAGACAGCTGAAGAAGGTAAAAAGGATTCAAATTGTAGAAGGATTTCATAAAAGAACTCTGTGAGAAGACTTAGAATGACCTAAAAGAATAAAGGGGAGAAAGAGAGGGAAAAGGAGAAAATGTTTTCTAGGAGTAGGAAAATTACAGGAAGAGAAAGACTCAAGGGGAAGGAAGTTGTAAAGGGAAGGAAAAATGAGTTGGGTATCAAGCTGATAGTGAGTTAAGAAGGTGCTAATGAAGTGAGAACTATTTTCTAAGGGAGATGACTAAAAGATTTACTAACATGAATGAGAAAGTTAAAAGATCTTGCTTTAAAAATGTAGAAAGCAGGGAGAAATTTCCAGAAGTGAGCATAAGCTATCCCATGGCTTATGAATTAAACTCATTGCTCTTTCCACCAAATCATATTTGCTATCCTTCTCAATACCAAATGTGTGGAAAATTTCCAAAATAAAACACAAAGCTTTTGGAATTTCATACATACTTGAGTTCTAGTTTAGTTTCAATTAAAGTGAAGGTTAATTTTGTGGAAGATTCATGATGAATCATTAGCGCACTTGCCAATAGGGAGAACTATAAATTGCACTTCCAAAGTAATTGAAAAATTTCATGGTCCTGCTTATTGGTAAAGTAGTATGAAGCCTACTTTTACTTTTAAATATATCATAGGAAGCATATCTAGTTTTTAATTGCCAATAGTAGAACTTTAACTTTTTGTTTTTGTAAAAACAGCCAAAATATTTTAAAGCAAAAAATTAATTTCAAAATCTATTTCCCTTAGTGTGTATCATCTTTCCTCTAACGTGTCTCTGCAATTTATTTTCTAAGCCAAGTCTTTGTTCCAATTCACACATAAACACATTGTGTGAAGGCATTGTGAATGAATTACATCAAAGATCTTCAATATTTTGTTGATCTCATAGACAAAGACCATCTTAATAGCATGTGGTCATCAAGACTGGCACTCCCAGTACTTTCCATGAAATGTTTCCAGAAAGACAAATTAGAGAAAGTCTAGAAAGACAAGTTATGCCAAAATAAGAAAACAATGATAAATCCTTTCAATTTTCATTGGTTAATATTGATAGAAACTCTCTACAGACATACCTCATTTTATTGCACCTTGTTTTATTGTGCCTTGCAGATATTGTTTTTTACAAATTGAAGGTTTCTGGCAACTCTCCATTGAGCAAGTCTATGGGTTCCAATTTTCCAACAGCACATGCTCACATCATTTCTCTGTGTCACATTTTGTAATTCTCACAATATTTCCAATTTTTTTGTTACTGTTATATCTGTTATGGTGATCTGTGATTAGCGATCTTTGATATTACTACTGTAATTGTTTTGGGGCCCCACGAACCACACCCATAGAAGATAGCAAACTGAATCCATAAATTTGGTATGTTTTCACAGCTCCATCCACTTGCTGTACCCTGACTCTTTCCCCCTCAGGCCTCCCTATTTTTGAGACAGAGCAATATTGAAATTAAACTGATTAATAACCCTATAATAGTCTCTGAAGGGCTCAAGTGGAAGTGAAAGGAAGAGTCAATCAATGATACAAACTTCATTGTTGTGTTATATTAAGAAATTGCCACAGCCACCTCAACTTTCAGCAACCACCACTCTGATCAGTCAGCGGCCATTAACAATAAGGCAAAAACCTTCACTAGCAAAATGATTACAACTCACTGAAGGCTTAGATTGATGGTTAGCCATTTTTTAGTAATAAAGTATTTTTTTAAAATTAAGGTTTTTTCTTTTTTATATCATGCTATTGCATACAATAGACTACAATACAGTGAAAACATAACTTCTACATCCACTGGAAAACCAACAAATTCATTTGACTCATTTTATCATGATGTTTGTTTTATTGCAGTAATCTGGAACTGAACCCATAGTATCTGCTAGGTATACTTGCATTGTGACTGCATTCTGATAATTACCATGTCAGTACAGAACTAGAAAGGGTAGCTAGTCTGAGACACTCTCCTGGGCAGCTAAGTGGTGCATTGGAAACAGTCCTGGCCAAATGTCAGGAAGATTCTGCTTCCTGAGTTCAAATCTGGCCTCAGACATGTACCAGCTGTGCGACCCTGGGCAAATCACTTAATCCAGTTTGCCTCAGTTTCCCATCTCTAAAATGAGCTGTAGAAGGAAAGAGGAAAAGATTTCAGTGTCTTTGCCAAGATAACCCCAAATGGAGTCATAAAAAGTTGGACATGACTGAAAATGAATGAACAATAACAACTTCTTGTCTCTAAGGTCAGCTTTCTACTACACCGTATCACGTCTCTTATCTATGTTTATTCCCTTAATTTGTTCATCTTGTTTTATTGCTATACTTAGCATTTCTAAAACTTTATAAATTAATTATTGTGATAATGGACATTCTTCTAGTCTTGAAGTATTTGGAAGAGTTACTTGTGTTCCTCCATTATAAATAATTCTAGCATTTGGCTTTATTATAGAAATTAAATATCCATTTATGCCTATGCATTTTAGAATCTTTAACATAAGTGCTATACTTGATCTTTGATTTTGTAATTTTTCTATATCCATTGATATAATCATGTGATTTAATTGTTTTGAAATTATTATAAATGATTATTGATTATGTACTATTGAACTATTCCTCCACCACTGCTTTAAATTAACTTGCTCACAGTAGAACATCTTTTAAATATACGACTGTATAATCTCTCCTAATATTTTATTCAGTAGAGTTTGCTAGGTCAGAGGATGGGACCTGGAGTCAGCAAAACTCATCTTTCTGAGTTCAAATCTGGCTTCAGAAACTTACTAGCTATTGTGGGCAAGTCATCTAACCTCGTTTGCCCCAGTTTCCTTATCCGTAAATTGAGCTGGAGAAGGAAATATTAAACAAGTCCAGTTTCTTTGTCGAAAAAGCCCCAAATAGGAGGAGCAGAGCCAAGATGGTGGCTGGAGAGCAGGGACTTGCTTAAGCTCCCCCCCAGGTCCCTTCAGACACCTATAAACTGGCTCTGAATAAATTTTAGAGCTGCAGAATTCACAAAATAACAAAGGGAAGGAGGGCTCCAGCCCACGACAGCCTGGATGGTCTCTGGGAAGGGTGTATCACATGGAGCTGGGAATGGAGCAGAGCAGAGCCCAGCATGGGCCACAGCAGGACCAACCAGACCAGGAACCAGGCTGAACAGGTATAGTGCCCTGAATCATTGAGCTGTGGCAGTTAACAGACTTCTCAACCCACAAACACCAAAGACAACAGAGAAGGTTAGTGGGAAAAGCTGCTGGGACAGAGTGAAAGGAGTTCGCAGTGGGCAACCACTGTGGGGGCAGCAGAGGTTGTGCAGCTCTGAGGCTGCTTCTAGAGCTCCAGCTACACTTGCGTCCAGCCCCAGGCCCACCTGGGTGAGAGGAATTAAGTGGCAGATTAGAGAGGGAGTGCAAAGCCTGCTTTGCCCTGCCTGGATCTGGACTGCGATCCTGGTTGGCAGTTCTTGGGGGAGAAGGAGCATTAGTGTGGCAGAGCTTGCTGTGTAGAAGTAGCTCTGAAAATAGCAGTGCAGCCCCTCAAGCTTGGAAAAATGTACTCTCTACTCTACAAGCAGTTGTACCCCAACAAAAAGCTCAAGGGTCAAGTAGTTGGCTGGGAACATTAACAGGCAGTGAAAACAGACTCAAATTCAGACTCAGACTTTGAAAGCTTTTTTTGGTGACAAAAAAGACCAAAACATGCAGCCAGAAGAAACAAAGTCAAAAAGCCTATATCAAAAGCCTTCAAGAAAATATGAACTGGTCTCAGGCCATGGAAGAGCTCAAAAAGGATTTAGAAAAGCAAGTAAGAGAATCAGAGGAAAAATTAGGGAGAGAAATGAGAGTGATGCAAGAAAACAATGAAAAACAAGTCAATGACTTGCTAAAGGAGACCCAAAAAAATACTGAAGAAAATAGCACCTTAAAAATATACTAACTCAAATGGCAAAAGAGCTCCAAAAAGTCAATGAGGAGAAGAATGCCCTGAAAGGCAGAATTAGCCAAATGGAAAAGGAGGTCCAAAAAACCAATGAAGAAAATGCCACCTTAAAAATTAGATTGGAGCAAGTGGAAGCTAGTGACTATATGAGAAATCAAGATACTAGAAAACAGAACCAAAGGAATGAAAAAGTGGAAGATAATGTGAAATATCTCATTGAAAAAACCACTGACCTGGAAAATAGATCCAGGAGAGATAATTTAAAAATTATTGGACTACCTGAAAGCCATCATCAAAAAAAGAGCCTAGATATCATCTTTCAAGAAATTATCAAGGAGAATTGCCCCGATATTCTAGATCCACAGGGCAAAATAGAAATTGAAAGAATCCACAGATCACCTCCTGACAAAGATCCCAAAAAGAAAACTCCTAGGAATATTGTTGCCAAATTCCAGAGCTCCCAGATCAAGGAGAAAATATTGCAAGCAGCCAGAAAGAAACAATTTGAGTATTGTGGAAACACAATCAGAATAATCCAAGATCTAGCAGCTTCTATATTAAGGGATCAAAGGGCTTGGAATATGATATTCTGGAGGTCAATGGAGCTAGGATTGAAACCAAGAATCACCTACCCAGCAAAACTGAGTAAAATGCTCCAAGGCAAAATATGGACTTTCAATAAAATAGAGGACTTTCAAGCTTTCTCAGTGAAAAGACCAGAGCTGAATAGAGAATTTGACTTTCAAATGCAAGAATCAAGAGAAGCATGAAAAGGTAAACAAGAAAGAGAAATCACAAGGAACTTACTAAAGTTGAACTGTTTTGTTTACATGCCTACATGGAAAGATGATGTGTGTAATTCATGAGACCTCCGTATTAGGGTAGTTGAAGGGAATATACATACATACATACATACATACATACATACATACATATGTGTATATATATATATGTGTGTGTGTGTGTGTGTGTGTGTGTCTGTGTCTGTGTGTGTGTGTGTATAGACAGAGGGCACAGGGTGAGTTGAATATGAAGAGATGATATCTAAAAAAATAAAATCAAATTAAGGGATGAGACAGGAATATATTGAGAGAGGGAAAAAGGGAGAGACAGAATTGGGTAAATTATGTCGCATAAAAGTGGCAAGAAAAAGCAGTTTGTTGGAATGGAAGACGGGGCAGGTGAGGAGGAATGAATGATTCTTGCTCTCATTGGATTTGACTTGGGGAGGGAATAACATACACACAGAATTGGGTATCTTTCCCCACAGGAAAGAAGGAGGAAGGTGATAAAAAAGTGGGATGATAGAAGGGAGGGCAGATAGTTGGAGGAGATAATCAAAAGCAAACACTTTTGAAAAGGGACAGGGTCAGGGGAGAAAATTGAATAAAATGGGACTGGATAGGAGGGAGCAAAATATAGTTAGCTTTTCACAACATGAGTGTTGTGGAAGGGTTTTACATAATGACACACATGTGACCTATATTGAATTGCTTGCCTTCTTAGGGAGGGTGGGTGGGGAGGCAAGAGGGGAGAGAATTTGTAACTCAAAGTTTTAAAAGCAGATGTTCAAAAAAAAGTTCTTTTTGCAAGCAACTGGGAAGTAATATATACAGGCAATGGGGCATAGAAATCTATCTTGCCCTACAAGAAAGTAAGGGAAAAGGGGATGGGGGGTAGTGGGGTGACAGAAGGGAGGTCTGACTGGGGAATGTGGCAATCAGAATATATGCCATCTTGGAGTGGTGGGGAGGGTAGAAATGGAGGGAAAATTTGTAATTCAAAATCTTGTGGAAATCAATACTGAAAACTAAAAACATTAAGTAAATAATAATAAAAAATTAGAAAACTGAAAAAAAAGAAAGCCCCAAATGGGTTCACAAAAAATCAGACAATATTGGAAGGACAAGAACAAAATATATTTTATTCCATGCTTTGAAACATTAGTGATGTTAGTCTCTATTTTAATTTTCTGATTTATCACTCATCATTTTGAGTATTAGGGTTATTCACATTTTTCTCATAGAAGGGAGTTGGTAAAGTGACTTCTATATATATTTTTGCAAAGAAATATAATTTAGGATTCCAGTTTTCTTTAAATTATTGAAAGAATTAGCAAGTCCACCTGGGATCAAAGCACTAATGAATCAAAAAAAATCATTGAGATATTTCCCTGAATATTTAGAGATATTTCACTCAATTACATCTTATCCCAAGAAGAGGGATTAAAAAAAAACACTCCCAACCCACCCGTTTATTGAGGTGGGAGATACACAGGTGTTCCATATTGCATATTTTGGGACTTTTTAATCAGTTGTGCTGATATTTTTTACATTATTTGTTATATGGAATGGCTTTCTGGGAATGAGAGAGGGAAGAATACTGAAGATAAATGTGATGATGTAAGAAACAGAAGACATCAATAAAAATTATTTTTAAAAAGAGCTAGAAAGAGAGAGGAGATTAGAGAAGGAGAAACAAACACAAGTACAGGGACAGACAGAGAGAGACAAAGAGAAAAGAAAGAAGGAAGGAAGGAAAGAAGGAAGGAAGGAAGGAAAGAAGGAAGGAAGGAAGGAAGGAAAGAAGGAAGGAAGGAAGAAAGGAAAGAAGGAAGGAAGGAAGGAAAGAAGGAAGGAAGGAAGGAAGGAAGGAAGGAAGGAAGGAAGGAAGGAAGGAAGGAAGGAAGGAAGGAAAGAAGGAAGGAAGGAAGGAAGAAAGAAAGGAAGGAAGGAAGGAAGGAAGGAAGGAAGGAAGGAAGGAAGGAAGGAAGGAAAGAAAAGAGGGTGGGAAGGAGGAAGAGAGGGCAGGAAGGAGTAAGAGAGGCATGGAGAAAGAATGAAAGAATGTTAACAGATTGAGTTGAATGTGCCAGAGTTTATTTCTGCTTCTTTTACTGATATACCTAAATGTTCCTTCAAGTAACAGTATCTGTGGATACTGTGAAGGATTTCTCATTTCAGCCAACTGTATTCTTTGTGCTTTCTTTACAGTTAGATTATGGAAGCATGTATAGAGTTTCTCTTCATATTTTTTAAATTTGAGGCTGAAATTTTGTCATGGATAAACAGAATTCATTTTTAGGCCCTGAGGTTATAAAAAGAGAAATTGAGTAACAGGCAAGTTAAAGCCTTTCTTCAAGCCACTATATGTCAAAACTGGTATAAAAACACAATGCATCTTTTTCCTAACTCCTATCTGCTGAGCATAATGACCCTTTTCCCAAGTATAGAGGTAAAATTAAGAACAGCTTGGAAAAGGAGAAAAGTAAATGTCGACCTTCATTTTAAGTGCCCCTTAACTTATATCAAAATGCTATGGGATCATTCCTGTATATTCATATAGATAACAAAGGAAATTGTTATAATCAAGGCTACCAAAAGGAAGGCTAAAAGAAATGATTGTGAAAAACTAGTTTCCTCTAGTGAAAGAATTTTTAATCTGGGGTCCATGAACACTCTCTGTCTTCCTCTGTCTCTCTCAACACACAAATAGAGATACACATACATATATACATATACAAGAAATAATAATAGAACTATGCCTTCAACTCCCTTCAACAAATATTTAATAAGTATCCACAATACATGAGGCACTCTAGTAGGCAATGAAATATTTAAATATGGCAAAAAATGATATATAGATTATTGGAAAATAGTTATAGCAAATGGAAATTTACCTTCCTTTCATCTTTTCATCTTATCAACACATACATTTACTTTGCCTAATCTTTCTTGGATTCTTACTTTTGGTGAAGCTTATTGTACGATTTATATTTCCCCCAAATGATTCACCCAATGTCAAAATGCACATTCATATTTAGGATTACTCACATAGGATTTTTATTATTGAGACAAGAATTTACTTTTTAAAAATCCATTTTAATTATTCCTAAGAATTAATTCAGTACACAGTTTACGTTCTTATTTTTCTTATTTCACTCTTCAGTAATTTTGTGGTTTCTAAAATACATATCATGTGCAAGTACTTTATTTTAAAATGTGTTTATGTGTGCTCAGTATACTGTTGTCAAACAAATAACCCATTCAGTATGCAAGTGGTTGGTGGCAGCTATTTTTGACCTGATAATGTTAATCTCATCCATTTTATTTGTAAGGCCAATCTGGAAACATGATTGATTATGTGAAATGTGCTCCACCCACGGGATTTTGTTGTTATATTTTGTACTTGTCACATAGAATGCTTAACATGAAATATTTATGTCTCCTGAGGAGCCTTAAATATGCTCCTTAGCATTTGAAGTAGACAATAGTGGTAGTAAATATTTATTAATTGTAAAGTATGACACCAAAATTTATGAGCTGGACTATATGCATATGGAATTTGTATGCTGAATGCCAATGTACACACTGATGTTGTTAATGGTTAATGAGTCTGTGACATGTGTAACAATGAATGACTCTGAACTCTTTGGAGGAAAGGAACAATTATAAAAACCATGAAGGGTATTATTGAACTGAATACTTCCCCCTTTCTCTCCCATCATTGGAGGCACTAAAAGGTGAAGGGTTACTCTCTATGTTCCTTGTACCTCAGATCCTCTGAAGCAACAGAGATTATACCCATGAACCTTAGGGAATGACCCATCTGTCACAACAGCTGCACTCTCAGCTGCATGTTGACTGAGAACAACCCCTTGTGTTCTTAGGTTTTTCTCTATAAAAGCCATGAGGAGTTAGAGAGCACATTAGCTTCAACTGCTAAACATTCTTTGGTTTGGCTCCTTTGACTGAATGACAAACTTACTGTGTGCCCTGACGCTGTACTCTTTGGGGCTAAACAGCCAGGGAAAATAACTGTGCTGGAGCCATATTGCTTAAATACAGGAATAATCAATTGCTCTTACCTTATACTACTGGCAATACCAATGTAGCCCACTGGCATTCATAATGGTCCACTCCAGAATTCTGATCTCTCTATAATTATTTCAGTGGAACTATTTATTTTCTGTAGCAGATTTTCTTTATGATTTCTTTTTCAACATTATCATTTTTTCTGTTTTAATTTTATCAACTTTTAAATGCAAGTTACTAATTATTCTGAGATCTTTACATAAGATCTAATACAATAAAGCTCTCCTTAGGTAGGAAGGTTTGACTATGTAATGGAGGCAAATCAGTTCAGTTTAAGGATCTTTCAAAAACCCTAAATAATCAGCATGTATAACCATAACACAATATATCTTTTTCCTAACTCTTATCTGCTGAGCATAATGACCCTTTTCCCAAGTATAGAGGTGAAATAAAGAACAGCTTGGAAAAGGAGAAAAGTAAATGTTGGCCTTCATTTTAAGTGCCCATTAACTAATATCAAAATACTATGGGATCATTCCTGTATATGCATATAGATAACAAAGGAAATTGTTATAATCAAGGCTACCGAAAGGAAGGCTAAAGAAAATGATTGTGAAAAACCAGTTTCCTCTAATGAAAGAGTTTTTAATCTGGGGTCCATGAACACTCTCCATCTTCCTCTCTCTCTCTCAACATACAAATAGAGATACACATCATACATATATACACATACAAATATATATATATATTTATATCTAAACTTCTCCGTATGTCTATATGTATGTGTGTGTGTATATATATATATATATATATATATATATATATGTTTATGTGTGTGTGCAACACACACAAATATATGTGTGTTGTTGAAGAAGATCAAAATGACATCACCATATTAGAGTAAAGCTACAGCATGTCTGACTGTGGCTGATCAGCTTGGAATGCTCTACCACAGGTTGGATGTAAATAGTCCATGAGAACATTTGGAGTGGATTCTCTAAATTATTTGTGCATCTCATGTTTCTTTTGAACTACTTCAATTCTGCTTTTTTCATAGAGCACAGCACCTTCTTTGATGAAGGCACACCATGCTGGGTAGTACAGTGCCAGTGTCTCCCATGTCCTGTAATCAATTCCAAGGATCTTCAGAGAGACCCTAACAGTGTCCTTGTATTGCTTCTTCTGACCTCCATGTGAGCACTTTCCTTGTGTGAGTTCTCTGTAAAATAGTCTTTTAGGCAAGTGTACACTTGGCATTCACACAATGTGGCCAGCCCATTGGAGTTGTGCTCTCGGTAGTAAAGTTTGAATACTTGGCAGTTTAGGTTGAAAAAGGAGCTCAGTGTCTGGTACCTTATTTTTCCAGGTGATCTTTAGGGTCTTCTTAAGATAATTCTAATGGAAGCAATTCATTTTACTTCCATTTCTCTGGTAAACTTTGAGGATTCATAGGCATACAACAACAAGGTCAGCACAGCAGCTCTGTAGAGTTTCAGTCCAATACCTCTTATATCCCACATTTTCCTTGGGAGCCTCCCAAACACTGAGCTAGCTCTGGCAATGTGTGTGTCAACCTAATTATCCATGTGCACATCTATGGAAAGCATACTTCCAAGGTAAATTAACTTATCCACAGCATTCAAAACTTCTCCATTTTCTGTAACCAACGGTTCCACATATGGATGGTGTGGTACTGGCTGGTGGAGCACATGTGTTATCTTAGTGTTAATTGTTGGGCCAAAATTAGCACAAACAGCAAAGATATAATAATTCCCATAAACCATTCTGAGATACATCAAGGATGTTATCTTATACAGAAATATATGACTATTAACAAGGGGATGACTTTACTTGCTGTTCAGTTGTTTCTCCCAATGTGGAGAAACACATGAAATCTCAGGATGGAATTAAAATAGGTCCAGTGAGAAAAGGTAACATTTTAAAATTGCAAAATCCAAATGCAAAAATTATGTGAGAATGCTGAAAATCTTGAGAAACATACATCAAATCTTAACTGTAAAAAACAATTAGAGTGATGTGAAAAAATAATTAATACAATTTCCCCAATTCTACTCTTATTATGTTTTATAATCAAAATTCTTAACTATATTTCTGGTAATCTTAAGTGTCTTGAGGGCTCACATAATATGTTGTCGTAGTCTAGTTATTCAAAAGGTTTATTCTAGAGCTCAAAATATGAACTTTTCTTGAGACAACAATCCTTTTCCTTGACTACTGCTGAGGGTAGGATAGGGCAGGTATAACCTGAATAAATTCTTCTAGGTGGGTCCTGGTTGAGGCAAAGTAGACCATGTGTGTGTGAAGGGAAGGCTGCTCACATTGCAGCCACCATCCTATAATCTGTGAGTTTTGCTGGCTATTTTTAAGCCTAGTGACAAAAAAAAATGTAAAACAAGAAAAAAGATGGACAAAATGACAAAACTAGGGATAGAGGTGGATTTTTTTCCTCTACCTACCTAACTTCATCCTACTCACTTGGCTTGTGTCTTAATTCCTTCTGATGCCTTCTGTGAGTATTCTGAATGTTAAAAATATATCTTTTTTCTGAATTAATACTGTAATTTTAGTTCATATTTCACCAATTTGCTCTTGAATGTGCATTATTATTTAATGTTCTCTATTTTCTATGAGATAGTCTTATTTTCAACTAAATATTTTTGCTCTGGAGATTATGAGAGGTCATAGAAAGATCACTACATTGGGAATCCAGGGATAGTTACTTAACTTTAGAGATTTTTCTTTCCTTTTTCTATAAATGATTGTGTTGCATTTCATCAGTTCTTTTCTTACTATGATTCCTTTTTAAGTTTTAAATTGTTCTGGTTTCTAGGTATGATTACATTTTATTATACTATTCATTGCAGTAAATTTTTTTGGAGGGGGGAAAGCAGGGCAATTGGGGTTAAGTGACTTGCCCAAGGTCACACAGCTACTACGTGTGTCAAATGTCTGAGGCCGGATTTGAACTCTGGTCCTCCTGACTCCGGGACTGGTGCTCTACTCACTGCCCATCTAGCTGCCCCTATTGCAGTAAAATTAAGTCAGAATATTATTACTCTTTTCTCCCAAAATAGTTCCCTTTCCCCTAGAAGAAATAAGGACATGGAAATGTAAAGACAGAGTTATAGAATTTTTCTGCGTAAGGGAAATTTGAGAGGGTCACAAAGACTTTAAGCTTTAGCTGGCCGTATATGAATGAAAAGTATTGAATGGGGCAAGGTAGGAGATACGAGGGACAAGGCCTCCTGGGCTTAGTGCCTTTTACCAGTTCACTTATCTATGTGGAAAAGAGAAGTTATTCGTAAGTGACAATCTAGGAGAAACCAAACCCCCATAGCTTTTTGAGGTTGTTGGATGAGTCTTTATACGGGTAATAGCTATATGTAGTTAAACTTTCAGACATTAATATATAGAGACCCAAGTAATGCTTACTACATCAATGAGTGAGGTGCCTGACAGAGAGACTCCAGTTGTGAGCCAGGAAGCATCAGTTCAAAAGACAGATTTGAGCCTGAGGACATGAACAATTTAGCTATGAGTACTTCTTCTCTTTATTATAAAAAAGTAATGCCAGAGGCAAAAGGCAAAAAAAAATCTCTTTTATAGATGAGAGACTTTGTAACCATGAATCTGAAGGGAATAAAAGGTTACAACTCCTTAAGGGGAAAAAAAACCTAGGGAGGTATTTTTCCTCACTAAGTAGGATTTTGCCAGTCCTATGGTTGAATCAAGAAGTGCTGCTTTTCTAAAAGAGCTTTAAAAAAGGCTCCGGGACTTGAATTAAAAGCTTGAAAAAGTTTACTCTTCTCCTAAGAAAGCCAAGGGATTGTGACTGAAGCCATGTGGTAACAGAGAGAAGTTTCATGTCCCTTTCAGCCATGTCTGACAGAGTTCAGTGGTGACTACATGAACAGAGGACCAGTGTGGCTGGTTAATGATGAAATAACTGATGAAACAGATTTAATCTTCTAAACATAATGATTTATTAAGCAATGCATGACAATTGCCCAAAAACTGGGACCAGACTGCTTCAACTTAGGCCTGAACCCTGAATATAGGGGGAGACAGATTTTTGTACATTAAAAACAATGAATCAAATAAGATCAATTGATTAAAAGGAAATAATACATTAGATAGTCTGATTTCTAATTGGAGGAAAGATCAGGGACTTTCCAAGTTGAGAAAAGATCAAATATATGCAGTTCCCTGAAATTAGAAAAAAGAGCTGTTTCACTCCCCCCCAAGTATCTATAAACAATCAAAGGAACATGGAAACAATAACTGATTGATCAGTACAAGGTCAGTTTTCAGATAAGACATATGGGCTGCTTAAGATGTACAATTGTGATGAAACTCTTTGCTTCCTTTCTTTGGATTTGATTAGATTTCTGGTCAACATAACCTAAGTACCTAGTTAAGGGTCTCTAAGGTAGAGGTGGCCTAGGTTCTCAGTCATGTAGGTATAGGTTCAAACAGTATGAAAAGGTTTTCTCCAATTTCTACAATTGAATAAAGTTTTCTCACAAGGCAGAAGTTGGACTAGATGCATAATTGAATAGAAAGGGAACAGAGCTAGCTCCAGAATTGAGTAGCCAGATGGAATTAGTGTGGTTCATTGTAGTAGCAATTTAGATTTGAAAATCTTTCCCACCCATTAATAGGCCATGTGACCTGCCTATGTCACAGGAAGCCTAAATCATGTGTGGTGGGAGGAGCTTCCTGACAGGAAAAGGAACTTATGTCACAGGAAAGAGAGAAAGAGAGAGAGAGAGAGAGAGAGAGAGAGAGAGAGAGAGAGAGAGAGTGCAGTTATGGCCGCTTATGGCTGCTAAGGGCTGTCATGATAGAGCTGAACAGACTGTGACTTAGCTGTACTGTGAGTTTGTTTTTTGGGAAGACTACTGCAGGGTGTCTGAGAAGTTTTGGGATGGTGAGGCTCCAAATTATGATATTGTGTATTGAATGTTTTACTGCTCTGATAGATTGGATAAATGGCTTGTGGGATATGGTTCTCTGGTGTCTGAATAAATGGTTTACTTCTTCTACCTTCTATGTGGAGAGTCTTATATACTTTGCAATACAGAACCACATGGGCATTTTGATGATTATCATCTACGTTGTTATTATTGCCTGACTCATACATTTGGCATCATGAACAAGATCACAAGGTATGAGATCTCTGTTTAAAGGTAGAAGGGCTTTAGAGGAAGAAATGGTTATCCCAGGATGGGAGGATATAACTTATTCCTCCCTAGCAAGGGAATGCTCTAAAGGAACAGGTTTGTGTGAGGACTGAAAACAGAAGCTATAGAGGGGAGAACCTAGAGATGTCTGAGATGTCTGAGAGAACTTACTGTTGAGCCAGGAAGGGAAAAGCCAACAGCGATCTCTACATGAGGCTGGATTTTACGCATGGCATATTGTATTATATATGAAAGCAGGGACAGACTATTAAGAAAGAGAACCCAGACACAGACAGTTACTGAAACGTCTGCTAATCCAAGTGAGAGTGCTTCTTCTATACCACAGAAAGATGGGGAATCTCAGGTGGTAGAACAACAGGAATCTACTAACTTTGCTGTAAATTCATCTAGAAGGCAAAGGGAGCCAACGAAGTCAAGAGTGCACTTCAGTACAGCCCAGGTCCAGTCCAGCAAACAGTCTGGTTACCATGGTAACGGGGGAGAGAATCTAGACAGGAGGATACAATGTCAGAAACTGAGGAGTGAGATGATGCTTTGTTGCATGGTGCTTCTCACATAGAGAATGAGGCATTACTACACCATCCAACAGAAGTACACCCAATACAGTGAGGGAGGCAAGAAACACAGGATCATAATACTGTGTTCAGGGAGGTTTGGGAAGATTTTACACAGCAGGAAATCACAGATATCTTGAGTAGGTTTACCCAGAGAATGGGAGAATCATTAATATCTTGGATAGTGAGAATCAATGATGAAGGACCTGCAGGAGTGTATGTAGATACTGTGGATTTTATGAGATTCATAAGTATTAGTGAGAATTCTTTTGTACAGCAAGTTTTTAGGGATTATAATTTGCAAGGAGGTAATCAAACAGCCAATTCAGATTTGGGTGAGAGAAGTGCATGGTCCAGCCCCAGCCACAGGGGCAGTGGAGGTGGCATGGTGGCAGGAGCAGGAAGCTCCTGCATCTGCTTCCAGAGCTCCAATAGAAGCTGCTTCCAGAGCACCTGGCCCACATGGTGGAAGGAATCAAGTGGCAGATCAGAGCGGGAGTGCAGGGATTGCTTTGCATGGATTTGCTTCTGCATGAGACAGGGTTCTCTTGTTTGTCCCTGCTGGGATCTGGGTCACAGTCCTGGTTGGTGGTTCTTGGGGGAGGAGGAGCACTGGTATGGCAGAACTTGCAATGACTGTGGAGTAGAAGTAGCTCTGAAAACAACAGTGCAGCCCCTAAAACTTGGGACAAATTACTCTCTGCTCTACAAACAGTCATACCCTCAAAAAAACTCAAGGGTCAAGTAGTTTGCTGGGAACATGAACAGGCAGTGTAGAAGGACTCAGACTATAGAATATTTTTTTGGTGAGAAAGAAGAACAACACATACAGCCAGAAGAAGTCAACAAAGTCAAAGAGTCTACAACAAAAGTATCCAAGAAAATATGAATTGGTCTCAGGCCATGGAAGAGATCAAAAAAGGATTTGGAAAATCAAGTAAGAGAAGTGGAGGAAAATTTGGGAAGATAAATGAGAGTGATGCAAAAAAATCATGAAAAACAAGTCAACGACTTGCTAAAGGAGACCCAAAAAATGCTGAAGAAAATAACACCTCAAAAGTAGAATAACTCAAATGGAAAAAGAGCTCCAAAAGGCCAATGAGGAGAAGAATGCCTTAAAAGGCAGAATTACCCAAATGGAAAAGGAGGTCCAAAAGACCACTGAAGAAAATTCCACCTTAAAAATTAGATTAGAGGAAGTGGAAGCTAGTGACTTTATGAGAAATCAAGAAACTATAAAACAGAACCAAAAGAATGAAAAATTGGAAGACAATGTGAAATATCTCATTGGAAAAACCACTGACCTGGAAAATAGATGCAGGAGAGATAATTTAAAAATTACTGGACTATCTGAAAGCCATGATCAAAAAAAGAGCCTAAACATCATCTTTCAAGAAATTCTCAAAGAAAACTGCCCTGATAGTCCAGAACCAGAGGGTAAAATAGAAATTGAAAGAATCCACTGATCATCTCTTGGAAAAGATCCCAAAAGGAAAACTCCTAGTAATGTTGTTGCCAAATTCCAGAGTTCCCAAATCAAGGAGAAAATATTGCAAGCAGCCAGAAAGAAACAATTCAAGTATTGTGGAAATACAATCAGGATAACACAAGATCTAGGAGCTTCTACATTAAGGGATCAAAGGGCTTGGAATATGATATTCTGGAGGTCAAGGGAGCTAGGATTAAAACCAAGAATCACCTACCCAACAAAACTGAGTATAATACTCCAAAGCAAAATATAGATTTTCAATAAAACAGAGGACTTTCAAGCATTCTCGATGAAAAGATCAGAGCTGAATAGAAAATTTGACTTTCAAATGCAAGAATCAAGAGAAGAATGAAAAGGTAAACAGAAAGGAGAAATCATAAGGCACTTATCAAAGTTGAACCATTTCGTTTATGTTCCTACATGGAAAAATGATATTTGTAATTCATAAGACCTTTCTCAGTATTAGGGTAGTTGAAGTGAAGATTTGACTTAAGGAGGGAATAGTATGCACACTCAACTGGGTATCTTACGCTACAGGAAAGTAGGGGGAAGGGGATAAGATAGATAAGATGATAGAAGGGAGGGCAGATAGGGGAAGGAGGTAATCAAAAGTAAATTCTTTTGAAAAGGGACAAGGTCAAGGGAGAAAACTGAATAAAGGGGGACAGGATAGGATGGAGGGAATTATAGTTAGTCTTTCACAACATGACTATTATGGAAATGTTTTGCATGATGATACATGTGTAACTTATGTTGAATTGCTTGCCTTCTCAAGGAGGTTGGGTGGGGAGGGAAGAAGAGAGAGAATTTGGAACTCAAAGTTCTAAAAACAAATGCTCAAAAAAAGTTGTTTTTACATGCAAGTGGGAAATACAGACCATGGGGTATAGAAATCTATCTTGCCCTATAAGAAAGTGAGGGGAAAGAGGATGGGTGTGGGGGGGAGGAGTGGCGTGACGGAAGGGAGGGCAGACTGGGGAATGGGGCAATCAGAATATATGCCATCTTGGAGTGGGGGGGAGGATAGAAATGGAGAGAAAATTTGTAACTCAAAATCTTGTGGAAGTCAATGTTAAAAACTAAAAATATTAAATAATAAAATTATGAATAAAAGAATGAACCCAGAACAACACCTTTAAATCTCTAGATATTATAAGTCTATATTATGGAGCCTCAATGCATATTCAAAGTGACAATGGGTCACATATCAAAAGTAATATGATGAAGAGATATTGTATATTAAGCAATATAGAGTATATATATATCATATTCCATATTATCCACAAGCATCTGGATTGACAGAAAGAATGAATGGATTGCTGAAAGAATGGTTAAGAAAGTTAAGTTCTAATAATTCTTATCAACATTGGAAGGACAATTGGTTCACTGCTTTACATAATTTGAATAATAGACCATTAGGAGGAAGTACACCTCTAGCCAGAATGATGACCCCGAATCTGCAGATTAGAAAACAGTAAACACATAAGATCCAAAATATTGAGAATTAGACTGTGAGGGAAGATGTCCCTCCACTGTATCCAGGAATACCTGATTTGGCAGGATATGATTTACATTGTTTAGAGAACTTTTGGTTGGATAGAAATGAGATAAGAAAAATCTCTACTGGGGTATGTATGAGAATCCCTAAGAATCATTTTGGATGGATATTACCTAAACTAGGATTAGCAGCTCAGGGAATACATGTATTGGCAGGAGTGATAGATACTAGCTATCAAAGAGAAATTATTGTAAGACTCCACAATTTAGGTGAAGAACCTATACAGTTGTGTAAAAATGATAGAATTGTCCAGTTCATTGGAAAATTGTGAAACAATACCTCTTGTGAAGACTGACCCTCCTTCCAAAATAACTATCAGAGAAAAGGAAGGATTTGGTTCTAATGATAGGATAAAATTGCGAGCTAAAGTATGGGTAAAATGGAAGCTGGATGATGTTCCAATGGTTGAAGAAATTATAGCACATGGGAAAGATAATACTGCAATAGTGATTTACCCAGGAGAAAATAATTATGAAATGGTACCTTTGACTCATGTATTCTATTGCGAATGAGGCTATGATAGTCTCTGTTTCTTTTTTGGATTTTTGTCTGCTACATTTGTGAGATTTGTTTCCTGCAGGCTTAGTGCCATCCACCTGCAGCTACCTGATCACTTAAGCCAGATGTCACCCTCTGATGTGTTCAGATGTCACTCCTGGACCTGTCTATGACTGTGATGTGTCATCTCTGGGCCTGTCCACAATTGTGATGTGTCATCCCTGGACCTGGTGTCAACTCGAGGTCCAGATGCCAGTTTGCTAAAGAACTGACTTCTTGAATAGGACTCTTTATCTTTTGAGGCAGGGGCAGCTCTACATCCAATTTCAGCAGGAAAAAGCTTTGGAGGATGAGCCTTCCCCCTGTACCCCAAGTTTTAGAGCCCCATTCATTCGAGGGAGGAATGATGACATTGTTTTATATGCTTATCTTGTGTTATCCCTGTTATATTGTTGTGTAAAGTTCTGTTGATACCAGTTATCCCAGAATTCCCATTGCCCTATGTAATGGATAAGAAAGGTCTTGGGGCTGAATGTAGCAGCAATTTAGGTTTGAAGAGCTTTCCTTCCCATTAATAGGCCATGTGACCAGCTTACGTCACAGGAAGCCTAAGTCATGTGTGGTGGGAGGAGCTTTCTGACAGGAAAAGGAAGTTATGTCCCAAGAAATGTAGAAGGAGAGAGAGAGAGAGAGAGAGAGAGAGAGAGAGAGAGAGAGAGAGAGCGCTGTTATGGCTGCTAAGGGCCATCAGAGCCGAACAGACTGTGACAAATTATGATATTGTGTATTGAATGTTTTACTGCTCTGATAGATTGGATAAATGGCTTGTGTGATATGGTTCTCTGGAGTCTGAATAAATAGTTTACTTCTTCTACCTACTATTTGGAGAGTCTTGTATACTTTGTGATGCAAAAACACTTAGGCATTTTGACAGTTATCATTTACATTATTATTATTGCCTTACTGATACATTAATTTAATTGCTATAATTAACTACTTGCTGTCCTAATTTCCTCAGTTCCCTCAATTTCCTCACCAGCTTCTGACAGAGGGTACATCTTAGGCACAGACTCTAAGTTGAGCGGAAGCAGTGTCTGGTAGAAAATATGCATCCAATGAAATATCATATGGTGGAGTTCATGTGCCCAAAGAAGATGGGTAGGCATGGGGCCTGGGCTGAGAGCAATTTAGTGACATCACCAGAACACATAGGTGTCTCTTCATGGTCAGAGAGCTGAGTTGATCCTCCTTCAGTCATATATGTTCCCTTTGCTTCTTATCTACAACATATTCCTTTACACAGGCTTTAATTTTTTTAAAGGTATATGTACATGTATGTGTATCCTTCTTGATTACTGAGAGATTCTTATCTTCATATTGCATAACTCCATTAGACTATGAGCTCCAGACACTGTATTTCTTTTTGCCTTCTTCATATCCTCAGTACTTAGCATAGTGCCTCACACATACATAAGTGCTTATTAAATACTTATTGACTTACTGAGTGACTGTCATGATGTAAAATAAAATTTCTTGACACTATAAATACATTATTTCTACCAAATAGATACAACAAATGGTATTTGTCCTCAAAATAAAATGGAATTTTTAAAATATAACATTCCATTTGTTCCTTTACTGAAACATACTCCAGTGCCTCATTGTGATGAGTGTGCTTCTTGAAAGCTATTCCAGCACAATTCAGGCAGATCATGCACTCTCTTGAGAGTGATATGGCATTTTTTTTCTAGACTTCTTGTTGCCAGCCAAACCTAGCATTTCTTTCAGTATTGTGCTGTCAAAGTTTCTACATTGGTCCAAGTTGATCTTGGAAGGAAGTCCGTCTACTCAGAAGTACTTTAGCCATGTTAGAAAGCTTTTGATTCATGGCTGCGTATGTTTGCAATATCTTGTAAACTAGTCACTTACCACCAGTATTTGACTTCGGTTCTTATTAATATCCTCCAGAAAAAGGAAGTTAATGCAGACAAATTCCAAAAATTTGACAGTATTTATATTCTCCAAATATGGACTATAATTTGTTAATACTTCTCTTTGCACACAATAGTCATACTTCCCCAATTTTGAGGGGCATCTGAAGCTATTGACTCAAATAACATAGTTTACTAATAGTTTTTTTTACCCAATGAGGAAAGAAATATAAGGAAAGAAAATAGGTTTCTGTTAATTTTAAAAAATAGCTCTAGGATACTTTTCTGTTTAGGTTTTTTGTTTTATATGGTATTTTAATTTTCCCCAACTACATATCAATAAAACTTTTAGCATTTGTTTTTACAGGATTTGAGTACTAAATTTTTCTCCTTCCCTCCCTTCCCCTGGATTGAATTGTTAAAAGAATGATTTTACATATTTAAAACTGTTAATTTAGAGGTACAATAGATATTTATAATGTTGATATTTAATTTTAATTGAGAACTAGAAATTACAAAAGGAAAAGATTGTGAGGCTTTGACTTCTTAATCTTAATATCAGTAAGGCAAGATTCATGACCTCAAAGATGACTATGAACATGCCTGAATGGTTGGGAATTGCAAAGTATGAAAAATTCTCTATGTAGAAGACAGAGGAAGTATAACATTTGTTTAAACTCCAGAGGATCAAATCCCAGAACCAATACCCACAATTCAATATAGTAGCAGTTATATTCCAAAACTGGTAAGTTGACCTCAATGTAGTAGCAAGGAAATCATAACACAGTATTACAGCAAGGAACCAAGTCATCCTGTAGCCTTTCCTCCTGCTAGGGCCTTCCTGTAAACAATCACTCATGAATCCTAACTCTCCACTCAGCACTCTCTCTGCAGCTCTGTCAACTCTGAGTTGCTGCTCCTTCTCACTGGGCTGCATTCCAATTACTGTAGCTCTCTGCAGATTCTGCTCTTTGATCTCTACAACTCTCTTGTTCTGCACTTTCAGGTTTTCAGTCTCTCTCAATGCTGACTCTCCCTTAGTGTCTGCTGCCTCAATGTCTTCTTGATGTCTGCTTCTCAATTCTGATGCTCTCAGTTCTGGCCTCTCTTTCTATACAGTTCTAGCCAGCATCTGACTGGCTAGAACTCAGGTCTCTGATTGGCTGAATTCATTATTGGCTAGAACTCAGTGCACATACCATTGTCTCTGGCCTTAGCAACTCGTCTTAGGTTCCTGAGCACTTCATGCTCACATCAGCTTAGTGCATAGTAGGTAGGGGCTTTAGGCCTGCTTACAAGCAAAGATATAATTAAGCTTTCCCAGGTAGGCTCACCTGAGGCCTATTGAATGGGTGGGGAAGATCTTTGATCACATTAATACTACAATCTTCTACAAGTAAGGTTAGATAATCATCTAGTAGTCTTGCCCAACCACCATTCAGGATAGTTTATAAGAAGCTCTTGCTTATAGAAATTTAGGCCTTGCCCATAATATACATCAAGTACAATGAAAATGCTGTCTATTGTGATCCTCAGTGCTCCACTCATCATATTAACTCTTTGTGAAAACTCTCAAAGACTTGATTTGGGGCAAACTCTGCCAGCATTAAATTGAATTGCACAGAGTTTTTGAGATGGGCTAAAAATCAGCCATCTGCCTAGAATAATTCTAGCAAAGTACTTAGACTAACATAGCTTGAGCTAAGCAGAAACTAAATTGATAAAGCTTTACATGTATTCCTTAGTATTCTTAATATAAAATTAATTACATGCTAATAGTGTGAAATTTGGTAACACTAACATAGAAGAATGGCTTCCATTGTTATTTAAATATAAACTCAGTTATTGAGGAATTGTCTCAAAGCTGCTAATTATTTTTGTTGAATGCATTTAGAAATCTCTCTTTTTTGGTAAGATATATATATTTTGCTATTTGATGTGGATATAAGTTTGTTTTAGCTCTGCTGGTTATATGATATAAATTCTGTAATGCTCAAACTGGAGAGCTATGAAATACCTTTTAATGTCATTTTTCTTATCATTATGAAGCAGAATTCACCAAAGGTTGGGTTATTGTAATAGTAATTAAGGTGGGACTTTTTGCTGTTCTTCTCTTAAGTACCTTTAATGATTCTGGCCTTTGTTTGAATGGGGCAGATAAAGTGGTTTGTCTTTTGATGGTTGTTGGTGGCTCTTAAACCACACAGCAGCCTCTAGCAGATTGTTGCTACAGTTATTCAGCCACTAATTTGGAGGGTTTTAAGTAGGAGGTGTCAAAAAAGTTACTACTGGGATAACTGGTTTGTGGTGTCCAATCATTCATAGAGACCTTGCTTTTTGGAAGGAAGTCAGTTCTACTTAAATTTGTTCTGCTTAAATTTGTTAATACTAAAGCCACATGTTATTTTCTATGTGAGGTAATTTGTAAATGCATTCCACTGTACTGAGGTCACCTGACTAGTAATGAGTTTTGTTTCAAGTACCAGATCCATAATAATGTAAAATTTGGTAGACTCCTGTGTCAAATATGCTCTCAGGAAAGCAACTTCTCTTTTGATTTGGACATTGTTAGATTATGAACTGAAGTGTTAAGAATATATTTGAAAACTGTTATTTCATGAGCCTTGTTGATCATATGTTATAACATTCTGAAGCACTGTAATTTAAGAAACTGGACACTTCCAGGTTTGCCTGTAGTGAAGAGCAAGTTTTACCTGAAGTTATTGGCAATCTACTTAGAAAAGCTGAATTCCCACCCCCCCCCCCCCACTGCAAACACTTCTTGATGAGATTGGGAGTAATGAGGAATTTGTTTATAGTACAGGACTGTTTATTGTGAATTATGAAGTTATATCTGGAATAGTCAGTACTGAAGTTACATTTTTTGATCAGTTTAGTCTCATCCGGCCCCAGTCTTAGAGATTTTGTTTTCTTGTAGGGGTTAATATACCTTAACAAATGATAATGCATTAGTCCGCAAATAATTGTCAGTTTCTTCTAAGAAATTTGGTTTGAGTAAACCTTCTATGTTCATTGTCTATGTAAAATTACAGATTATAATTATTTTATTGATTGATTTTATTCTAGAAAGAGTATAAACTTGAAAAGTAGAATAAGCTGCAGAAAAGGATGCTGTGTGACTTTTGGAAGAATAGGCACTTTTAACTCGCAAGCTGACTTCCAACATGACGGTAACTTATGTTCAGCCCTAAGCATGCTTAGTGAAACTTGCTGTTTAAGGTGAATTCTTAGGGGGCTATAATTGATATTATTCTGTGTCAGATTCCAGGTATGAGCATCAAGAAATGCTATTGAGCCAGTGACCCATAAGGCCAGCAGCCCTATAGGGCTGACATCTGGAAACTGCAGGTGAAGTTCTGTCTCATGGGAAAGCTGGGAGAGTGACTTTTGGCATGGTCTGAAGTAAGATTCTCTTAACTCTATTTTCCCATTATGACATTTCCTCTTGAATGGAAAATTTTCCCACATGGCGATTCTAACATTCTGTCAACATCATTAGCTGCCTATATGATTCTTGCCTGGAATCAATATCAAGTTAAGGGAGCATTTTTTCCCTTATTAACTACGTCCCTTTTTTCATTTTATGCAAATTTGTATAATCATGGTATGTGATCAGGAAAAGATATGAACAAAATATTAATCTTTATTTCTTGGACAAAGGCTGAAACACATCTAAGTTACTATATAAGAAGAACCTAGCTATTCAACCTGAAATTATAGTCCTTCCCAGAGGTTTGACGTTCTTATTAGAACTATAAGATTTGAACTAGTTCTCATCACCTGACGTAGTGACTGCCAAAGCTAACATAAAATGATGTGGTGATGTGATTAAAGATTTTTCCCTGTCCATTCGATAGGCCTTAGGTAGAGCTAGTTAAGGGAAGTTTCTCAGGTGGAGACAGTTAAGGAAAACTTGACTAGGAGAGGCTTGATTATAGGCAGGCTTACACCCTTTACTTACTAGGTGCAAAGCCTCAGGCCCACACCCTTTTGCTATTTAGATCAGGAGAAGTGGGAAACCTTCATGGCCCTAAGGAGAGGTGCTAAGATCAGAGCCATTTGTATGTGCACTGAGTCACCTGAGGGGGGAAACCCTCAGGGCCCTAAGGAGAGGTACTAAGACCAGAGCAAATTTTATGTGCACTGAGTTGTAGCCAATCAGATGCTGGCTAGGACTGTATATAAAGACAACCCACAGTATGAAAGAAGCAGAGTTGAGAGCAGCAGAACTGAGAGCAGCAGAATTGAGAAGGAGAATTGAGAAGCAGACACCAAGAAGACATTGAGGCAGACAGCACTGAGAGAGACTGCAGAGTAGAGAGTGTAGAAAAGACAGTTGTGGAGATCAAAGAGCTGAGAATCCACAGCATCAATAGATTGAAGAAGTGAGGATCCAGAGAATCCAGGACACTGCAAGAACTCTGAGAATTGCTGGACAGGACACAGGCAAGCGGACAGTTAGAATTTGTGAGTGATTGTTTATGGGAAGGCCCTAGCAGGGGAGAAGATTACAGTATGACTTGGTTCTAGCTATAATACTGTGTTATAATTTCCCTGTTGCTACATTGAGGTAGGCTTACTGGTTTTGGAATAAAATTACTGCTATATCGAATTGGGGTTATTGGTTTTGGGATTTGATACTCTGGTGTCTAAATAAATGTTTACTTCTTCTGCCTTCTACATAGAGAGTTTTTCATACTTTGCTATTCCAAACCATACTGGCATGTTCACGGTCATCCTCAAGGTCATGAATCTTGCCTTACTGATACAAATGACTGCATTGAATTGTATTGAGATCCATTTTGCAAGAAATTTTAACAGAGAGGGCATTGTGACAAGTAACTTGAACTGGAGAAGCAGATCTCCTAGAAGAAGCTGCCCTGAGAAAACATCTATTCCAGAATTCCTAGAAGGGGAGATTTCCAAAAGACCAGATGATTGCTGTAGGAGATGTCCTTAGAAACTAGATAGCTGCATGAGACATCTGAGCTCTAAGATATGACAGATAGGTGAAATGGACCATGGAAGTGGGTTATCTTCCCCTTTCATTTTTTCCCCATGCACCATTGTTCCTTGTATGGTATCCTTGCTGAACGAGACTATCCTTAACAGCTCAATGTGTGGGTCAAAAATGAATTCCTTGTTGCTGTACCTGGAGCCTGAGCCCACTGTTCTGACCAGATATCATCCCTCTTCCCTAGTCTCACCCAATCGTCTCCATAAATGTTTGGTTGTTAATGGAAAACAACTCATGGAACAACTTCCCAAGACTGTGTCTTACATGAGATTCCCTCCCCATTGAAATGTATGTAACCCTGCCCCTCTCTGCTCTTCCTGGGCACTCTAGTACCCTGGTACTATGTAGTGATCTCAAATTGCATTTTCTTTGCCTGCATTAAACATCCTAGTTTTCGTTAAATTGGTAGTCATCTTTATTTCAGGTTGACAGGAGCTTCCTCTCTAGGAGTCTCAAATTCTCTTCCAAAGGGACAATAAACCATAGATTTACAAACACTATCCTGCATCTGGTACAACTGATTGTTCAAAGCCAGAAGGCCTGTTTAAGACAACCCTCTTACTAAAATCATACTCAAAAGCTCCCAGGTAGAAAGTATTCTTAGGGAAGTTTGAAAGCTGTCCAGAGGATAAAAAAACAGTAAAATGCAAGAAGTTTAAAAAGCTAATAGGGAGGAAGCTGCCTGGGGTAGCATGGTCTCCCTGACAAACTCTCAAAAATGACTCTTCTATTTCTCTTGTCCAAAGGATCCTGTTCAATCCACCAGGAGGCAAAGTTACCTCCATCTGCTTCAGGTCTGCACCACAAATTCAGGCTACAATACCCCTGGCTGGTGTAGTGGGAGCACAGGGATTAATCAACACTTCCCCAGTTTCACCAAGATTTTGGCCTGAATTTATGCTGAATTGAATTTCTTCTCCCAAAACCTAAGGTGCACATCATACTCTTCCTTGCTTTTCTTTTCTGCTTTATCACACATTTTAAGGAATAGCTGCTTCCTTCCAAAATTTCCATCCTCTTTCACACCAGCAGCCAACTCCCTTTGTTAGTAACAATCAGGTCCAGAACAGATTTCCCCTTCTTGGTTTCTCCACCTTTTGAATGAAGAAATGATCATTAAGGCAAATTAAGAAATTATTAGCTTCGCTTATTTTGGCAGAAAGAGAGCTTCTGCAGATGTTTATATAATTGAAGTTCCACAACATTATCATATCATGCTCTGTGCCAGGTTTGTGATCTGTTCCTCAAGTTCCTCATCTATTTCATCTTTCTTTCTGCCCATGTGGAATGATAATAATACAGTCCCTGTGCTCTCAACTAATCTTCATCAAAATGTTTTCTATCATGGTTCTCCTTTCCGGTTCCTGGATTTCCCAGGAATATATAGTTAAAATAAAACATCATGACAGAATCTCTATCATAATTGTTATCAATCAACTCTCCTATAGCTCAACTTGCTGTGACTTTATAGACCAAAACATGCTCCTCTGGCCATATGTGTTCGTTCTTTCTCTTGATGATGTATTTATTTTTGTGTCAAGTGCTACACCTACAAAAATATATGGCCCCATGATTTCCACAGATAAAATACCACTTCATATTGGTTTTAATTTTTTGTAAGTATGTAAAGATGCAAGAGCCCATTTCCATGTTAAAAAATCCATCTTGGCTAAAGAAAGATTCTTACTTTCAAATTCCATCAGTCCATTAGAGTGTAAGCTCCTTGAGGGGAAGTGAGAACCATATATAACTTTTTCTAAAAGTTTGACTGAGAAAAGGAAAATTTCTCCTTGAAAGAATGATAAATACCTTGAAGGCCATTTATTATTAGTATTATTAATTATTACTGTTGTTATCATTATGATTGGAGAAAATTTAGGCATCTTTAAAGCATCAGGAAAGGAGCCAGTAAACAGTGAGAAACTGAAGATTAGTGATATGGGGGGACGTTTGAGGGGGACTATCTGTGGAAAAGATGGCAAGGGATAGAATCAAGGGTACATATAGTGGGGATGACCTTGGTAAGAAGACTATTATCAGATATTGGGCTAAAAGAGGTGAAGGCAGGGGATGACATCTGAGATGAAGTAGAGGAGGAAAAAAGGGATCTCATGTAGATGACCTCTATTTTCTCATTAAATTGTCTTCTTCAGTCATGAAAGGGTAGAAGAGGAAAAGAAAGAAGAAAGGCAGGTGTGTGCCTAATTGGATTCTTAAATTTTCAGTGTGAACATTTACACTTGAGAAATTGACAATTATTACAAATCAGGACTAGATTTATTGTTTTGTTGATTGCCTAAACCTAAGAAAGTGCTAATAATGCAGATTAAATTTAAAAGTATGTATGCACATATTTCCTCCACCATCCCCACTAAAGAACCTGATTGTAAAACATTTACCTGCACCACCTTATATTGCTCTATGAACTTTGAGCTTAGCAGGAGGGTATTGGAAGTCTTGGGGAATGAAGTTATGACCAAACTGAGCTGAGAGCATTTATAGTTACGTAAGGCTGCTAACTGTAGGCTAATGATAATTGTTATTAATATTAATAATAATAACTAGAATTTATGGAAGTGCCTTATGGTTCACAAAGTGGTTTACTGTATTAGGAGGGCAGAGTTTATAATCTCAAAGAGGATCATAAACATGTCTGAAAGGTTCGGAACCGCCGGATATAAGAAACTCTCAAAGTAGAAGGCAGAAGAATCAAAACATATATTTAGGCTCCACAGTAACCAACCCATGAACCAGCAACCCCATTTTGATATATTGATCAAAAGCTTCCAGGCCCAATAAGTACGCCTTGAAAGAGTAACCAGGAGGCTACAGAGAAGCATGATTGCGTAAAGCAAAATCATGCTTCCCCCTCTATGGTAAAAAGATTACCCACTGGCCTGAAGTCTTTGTTCAGCTTCCTCTCGTAGGTCAGCTCTGCTACTGGCAGCTCCTGCTTCAGCTGTGGCTGTGGCTGTGGCTGCGGCTGTGGCTGCAGCTGTGGCTGTGGCTGTAGCTGTAGCAGCCTCTGGCTCCAACGGGAGCTGCTTTTAACCATCCAGCTTCTGCGGGGGGGGGGGGGGGTGGGGGGTGTAAGGTACACTGGGGAAAGCACAGGTTCTTTCAATCTGCTTAAGCAAGGTGAAGGGGTTGACCGGGAAAGCACAGGTTCTTTCCATCAGCTTAAGCAAGGGAAGCAAGGTGAAGGGGCCGACAAGCTTACTCCAGTCCAACATACAAACAGCATTCAGTTCAGGGGAAAAAGCCAAACTAGTCAAGGCCACTTGTTGACTAAGTGCTAAGGAGCCCATTTTTGGTTGCCAATACATTTACATGCCTTTTGTCTCATTTGAGAGTCACAACACCCATGAAGACAAAGCACTGCAGATGGCTATTTAAGTGAGCCAACTTTCATTGGGATGGAATAATCTTTTATTAAGTACCCATTATATACCAGGCACTAAGAGTAATTCTTTGCAAATAGTGTATCACACGATCCTCATGACAACCTTGTGAGGTTATTATTCCCATCTTGCAATTTGGTAAACTGAGGCAGATAGAAGTTAAGTGAATTGCCCAAGATCACAGCTAGTAGGTGTCGTAAGCTGGATTTCAAATGAGGTCTTTCTGACTGTAGGCCTAGTGATTTATCCATCAGACCACCAAGTTTGGCCACACTTAGGAAAGGCTCAGTGTCACAGAATCCCAACTAAGCTAAAGTACTATCTTCAAAAATTTTTTCTAATCCCTTAAATGCTAGTACCTTCCCTTTGTTTATTGTCTCCAATTTATCCAATATATAGCTTGTGTGTACATAATTGTTTGTATATTGTTTCTCTGATTAGTCTATAAATTACTTGAGAGTAGGAAACGTGTTTTGCTTTTCTTTATATCTCCAGTACTTAATCTTGTTCCTGGAACATAGTAGTTGCTTAATAAATGCTAGTCTTCCTGTGATATCACATAGCTAAAGTCAGAGAATACTAGAATTGTATAAGAATAAGAATTATAAGTAATCTAAAAAAAGGCATCAAAGAGATCGATTGTGTTCTATTTGTCCTTTGTATAGCTTGCTTTGTATATATTTATTTGCATATTTTCTTCCCCATTATTACACTATAAGCTCCTTGGAGACTATCTTTTGCCTCTTTTTGTATCCCCAGCACTTAGCACAGTGCCTCATACTTAGTAAGTGCTTACTAAATGTGTATTGATTTATTGATATGTATTTATTATAAGTAATCTTTAGCATAATACTCTGTCATAATATGTAGCATAAAAAAAGTACATCTGACTGAAAGAGGAGGTTAGCTAGTCATATTGTTCGGGTCTGTCAGAGAAAATAAACTGATAGGACAACTGGTATATTGGTGCACCTGGGATGTTAAAAAAAGCAAAAGGGTTAAAGAATTTGGCTGGATACTCCATGGAGATTCTCTAGTCCAGTAACTATATGTGATAGTTCTATAAGAAAAGTTTGAAAGAAATTGCAGTCACTATATTGGTAACACTTCTCTACACTTGCCATTATGAGTAGTTTTACAAAGTCAGGATATACGAGAACTAACTTACAATAGTACACATAATCATATAGGCTTGATGGCATAGGCCTCAGGAAAAGATACACAGCAATAGTATTTTAGTATACTGTTTTCTAAATGAAAAACATCGTGTTTCTCCTGCTTATCCTGGCTCAACATTTTATTAGAAATTAAGGATATATTTAAATTCTTCTGTTTCAAAAGTTTTATAGAATGTCCTTAATTAATAAACTCAAAAAGTGTGAGGAAAAAGTTTCTTGAAAAAAAACTTCCATTTTATTTTAAATTGAAAAAAATTCTTTTGAACAATTGATTCATAAAAAGCCATTTTTTTCATTATGTGGTTGTTATTGATATTTCGCACTTTTGGGAAAATAAATTGTCTTCTCTTACCAAGTTCTATTTTACCAGTGTTCATAGAAATTTATTGATTAATTGCACATTCATTGTGGTTGAACTTTCCATACATATTCAAGCCTCAAAGTGAATAGCGAAATATTTAGTTCACAGAATGATGCCCATTTCCACAAAGTTTAACTGGAAATATTAAAGATTCATAATGATCAAATTTCATGGATAAGAAAAAACCTCAGTGATAATAATAATTATTATTAAATTATTCTAATGCCTTTTCATTTTTCAGTTTATATTTCCAATATTCCTGAGATTAAGGGTTTGAAAATCCTTTGGGACCCCTACCTAGACTACTTTAATAACTTGTGCTTGTGATTTTGAGGTAGGCCTGTCTGAAATAGGCCTATTTAATATGAGTTTTCCACTGAAGTCCAGTGGCATTACTAAAATTGTATGGTACCATGCTCTAGGCTTATTGGTGAGAGGAAGCCTGTTTAATTACCTGTCCCAGCTGTACTTACTGAGTGGAATTATATTAAATCTGTCTCTCTGCTTTACAATTTAGTATATACTTCAAATCATTGCCATAGGGAAAAGTGTTATACGTTTAGCGTGGGCATACATGCACCAAAATTTCCATGGTGATAGATGTCACAAGAGACATTCAGCCAGCACTCTGGGTTACAAAATATGAGAGTCTAAGACTCTTGGATTCCATATTGTCTTAGTAATTGTATCTAACCTTATCATCTGACAAATATAGGAACATCTTCTATTCTCATTTTCTTTCAGTTAATATTCAAATAGGGAGAATAACACTTGGCTTTACCTGTTTCACTATATTTTTTGGAAGAATAATTTTTATGCTTTGCTTTAAAATCCAAAGGTTCAGCCTAAGCACAAATTACTATTCCTCTTACGGGCGAAACTTTTTGTCTAAGGGTGATTCTCTTTTATCCAAAGCCCTCTTTAATTCATTTTTTTTTATTTTTTTTAATCTTTGTACAACAAATTTTCTTCCTTTGATGTTGCACATTTGTATTACTTATGTGTTACAACTAAAGACCATATGCCTATTAACGTCCACAGGAGACAAGCATAATTAACTAATTCATTAATTCCATTTTTGCTTATGCTTCTATCCCCAAAGCTAATTGTTAGTTTAAAGAAGCAGCTCTTTTTCAATTATAAATTTTCAATAGTTGAACATTATTGAGGGACCTGGAGTATAGTGTAATGTACACTAGATATGCAATCAGAAGACAAGCTTGGGTCACAACTCTGACACTTATGTGTTGGTTATGTGACCTTGGGCAAATCTGTTTCCTAATCTGGAAAATGAGCTTAAAATTGCTAGAAATACCTAATTTATACATTTTTGGTGAAGAATAAAAAGCTAATTAAAGTGCTTTGTATCGTCACAGAATCATGTGATCATAGATTTAGAGCTAGAAAGGACATTTTGGTTTTAGGATCTGTTGATTTATCTGCTTTATGCAACGGACTATCTTTGAGACATTTTTGGTTTTGTTTGTATGGATATCTTGGTGTTTCCACCCTTAAAAAATTCTCCCATTATTTAATTTCTAGCTCCTCCTCTTTGCTGGTACTCATTGTTGATCCATGTGAAAGTAATGGAATAACAAGGAACTCTTAAAAAATAGCAAATATGGAAAAATCAGAGAAATATTGGAAGACTTGTACAAACTGAGAGAAACCAGGAAAACCATGTAAACAATGAGTGTAACAGTATAAATAAATATAATACTAAAAGACCATAATTCAGGACAAACATAATGACCAAAGGTGGTTTCAGATGAGTAATATGGAAAGACACTTCTTTCTTCTCTCTATAGTGCTGTCAGTCTATGAGTAAGGAATATTATATATTGTCAGTTTGGGTCAATTTATTAAGTGGTTTTCTTGTTCAATTTGTTTTGAAAGGATGAGAAATTACTGAGAAATGATTGTGGTACAAAATAGAATAGAGACTGCACCTGTGATTTTATTGGCATAGGCAATGCCTGGGTGAGAAAATGCTCATCTACTGACGCTAGTTCATGTTTTCTCTGAAACTTTTCATCTTAAAGAGCTACCTAGATCACTGAGTATCTAAGTGATTTGCCCTGGGTCATCCTATCAGTTTATTGGAGGTAGGTCTTGAATTTAGCTTTTCCTGGCTCAAGCTCTCTGTCCAGTATACTATGTTTCTTCTCTACAGTATAAAAATGCAACAATAAAATGTTTTTAAAAATATTGATAGGATAGCACATTGGGTTGAATATTTTGAGATTAAAAGTAATAAGGATAATTGTAAAAGCTTATACTTGGAAAGCTAGGTGGTACAGTGGTTAGAGTGCCAGTCCCAAAGTCAGGTTCATGAGTTCAAATCTGGCCTCAGATACTAGCTATGTGACCCTGAGCACATAATTAACACTGTTTACCTCAGTTTTCCTTGTATGTAAAATGAGCTGGAGAAGGAAATGGCAAATCACTACAGAATCTTTGCCAAGAAAACATTAAATAGGCCACGAAGAGTTGTACATGACTGAATAACAACAAATACTTGGGTCCAAAAATCAACTTTTTATCAATATTAGATGATGGATGGAAGTCAGCTATATGAGCCAGTATTACAGTCTCAATAGCTAATGCTATTCTATGCCAGAATTATAGTCACCTGTACTAGGGAGCTGATATTTTGAACTGGTCAGAGCACATTTGGAATATCATGTTTAGTTTTGAATGTCAAGTTTTAGTAAGGCAATTAGTAAGATGTAGAGTGCAAAGGACTTTGAATCTAAAAGGAAGGGTTAAGGGAAAGGGGTTGGGTGATGGGGAGTGTGAAAAGAATTACGTGAAGGGAGGATGTTAAGTTTGAAGAACATTTAAAAGGGAGTGATAGCTATCTTCTAGTACTTGAAGGGATATCATTTGCAAAAGGGTTTAATCTTGTTCTGCTTGACCCCAAAGGATGAAATTGGAAGTGACAGGCCAAATTTACAAAGAATTCAGTTTAGGCTTGAATCAAGGAACAACTTCATAATAATTGAAATGAAACAAATTAGAGATGAGTCTCTCACCAGCTGACTGGTTCTGGGCTCACTATAAGACTTCAGGAAAGAGTGGGTTAATTCTTGTAGCATAGCCTGTGGTCTCTTTCTACTCTGAGGTTCTGTGATTATATCTGTGATAGAATAAATTTACAAAAATGTTATGAGAGGTCAGAAAAAATAAATAATAAAACATTTAGAACATCAAGGTTTATTGTGTACTCTTCTCAAACACCATTTTAAAGATCAAGAATCTGAGGTTTAGAGAGTTCCAGTGCTTTGCTCATTTTTAGCCACATAACTGGTGTCAGAATCAAGATTTGAACATGGTTCATGAGTCTGATTTGGTTCTTGGGTTGTATCATTCTGGAGTCATCAGGATAAATCCTTTTTTTCAGTAACTTTGGACACTTTACTAAACCTCTGTAGCCCTCAGTTTGTTTATCTATACATAGACAGACTAGGCCTTAATTTGTTCCTGAGGGAAGTAAGACAAATGTCAACAGCCTTCTCAGAATTTCTAACCACCTCTTGCCCTTTTCAGTGGCATAGAAAACGGGAGTTTGATTGGAGCGGGTTAAAACCAGTCTCCTTACTACAGTTTCATTCTGTTTCTGTTTTGAGAAATAGTGGCTTGAGGATATTTATCTTAAAACTAAGAAAACAAGTTTCTGACAATAAGTTAAATGAGAATTGAGCTAAGGGACTCAGATGAAATAGTAAGAAAAAAAAGAATAGTACCAAAAAACAGAAGAGTTCAAAGAGCAGACGGGATCTTAACTTTGGCCTTTGTTGTCTTCTATGTGTCTGGCTGAGGGCAAGAATTTCACAGCCACTTGCTGAGGGGAGAGCTGACAGATAAGACCGGCAGCCCTCCTCTGTAGGGAAGAGCATACCCCCAGGGAATGGTGGGCTGTTTAACAGGTGTGTAACTTACGGTACATAATTTACTGTTTGTTATGCTAGTATGACAGAAATACTAATTAGATTTATACTTCTCAAAGCTAGCAATCAAACTATTAGTCAAATGCATGCAAACATTAGTTTATATTCTCTATTAGAGAATACAGACATTAACCCTACCAGTAACACACCCCCAACCTGATTTCCTAGTACTTCTCAGTAAACATGTCTCTTGCTGGTGCTCAACAACAAGGTTTCTTCTCCGCCCAGTCACAGGCTCCATGTTTTCTCTCTGAGGTGGCTGCCTGGCTAGTCCAGGCCTAGTTACAGCACAGCCCTTGAGTGAGTGCAGTGTGTCTAGAGCCACAAATGAGGGGTGGGGGTGTGGAAGGATGAGGAATGCAGGAGCCAGACCTACTCACCACCTAGGAGGAGGCTGAAGGCTAATTTACCAATTAATTTGATTGATTCAGGATGATACAAGCTAATGAGATTATTAATAAAATTTTCCTATTGGTGATTTGTTCTACCATATATTTGTCTGTTGTTTATCAACACACACATTTTGTTTACCACTGATATCATGCTATACTTACCTTAATATTAAAATAAGAATTTGTGAAAAACAAACATCAAAATACTTCGTTACAAAATGGTGGCCTAATACCAAATAGAGTCAGTTATGTTAAGACAACAAACTTATTCTCACAACAAAATTGCTCTAAAATAATATTTTATCTGGTATATAAATAAGTCATAGTAAGAACATGAAATATCAATGGCTGTCCCAAGGCTGAGTCTTACTAAGTACAATATCCGTAGTAAATGTAGCTTTGATACCTGAAGACAAACTCAAGCATCTTGCTAGGGAGTGATGGAGAGCAATGCTTGGGAAGGAGCAGGTCCAACAGGGGTAATGTGATGGCATCAGCCAAAGATATAATTCTGTAGAGTCAAAGGTATGAAGTGAACCTACTCTCATGTGCTCTAGTCACATGTTCCTTGCATGTGATTTACTCCTCTACATGGTGGCTTGGTCACAAAGGTTCTCAAGGCATGTTTATCCTTCTGGAGATGGTGTTGGGATTTGTCAGAAAATGACCTCAAGAATTACAGGAGAAAGCTTGTTACTACTTTTATTACTCTTCTATTTCATTAAATGCCTTTACTTTGAACAAAGTGAGTCCTGTGACTGACTAGTACAATATCGGTGGAAGAGGGTTGTACTGAGGCACTGTACTGAATGCAGTTTGCCCTCTCCTCCTTATCCCTTTTGTCTCTTAAAAGTTAATCAGCCACATTTTGTTACTTTATTTTGCAGCCTGTGGCAATATAACAGTCCTTCAAATCCAGGAAGTCTTTTCTTCTAGCCTTTATGAAGTTTATATTAAACAAGAAGTTAGGAGTATGATCACAATCAGCCAGGGTCTCTACTTAAGAAAATTCCTAATACTTAGGCAAAGGTTTAGCTCTTGCATATAATTCAAATGTATTTTTCTTTCTCTAGCTAGCCCTGACCTCTTTACAATTGACAGAAAACTTTAGGTTACCAGAAATGTTAGATTTAAAGAAAGGAGTGTAGGGTGTTTTTAGTGTCTGTTATAAACATGCATAGGGAGGGGAAACTGGGAAAATAGAGAAGGACTAAGCACTTATATGGCACCTACTAGATGCTTAGCACTGTGCTTAGCGCTTTGCAAATATTATCTCATTTGATCCTTTGACAACCCTACAAGGATGTTGAGGCAGACAGGAGTTACATAATTTACCTGGAGTCACAAAACTAGTAATTATCTGAGGTTGACTTTGATCTTAGGCCTTTCTGACTCTAGGACCATCATTCTAAACACTGCGCCACCTAGTTGCCTTTTCTCAGACATTCTCTCGGTTCTTGAACAGGTGAGTGAAACTGGTAGCTTCAGTCAGAGCCTTCTATATATTGAGCTCTCTCTGGGGGCTCATAGCATGCCTTGATTTGTCCCTTTTCTGCTATAGCTCAGCTGTCTTTTCAGTTCCTCCCTCATCTTCTGTGAGGCTCAGGTCATTAAATTCTGTATAGGTCTGGGAAGTCTGATCCCACTATCCCCACTATTGTGGCTCAGCTTTTGTGGTCCTTAGCACTTCCTCATTCTTTCTGTCTTTCTTTGTCTCTGTCTCTCTCTGTCTCTGTCTCTGTCTCTGTCTCTCTCTTCCTCCAGTTCTATCAGAAACTATCAGAAAAACTCTGCCTCCCATTCCAACAAATTAACTATAAGCTCAGAAAGTTTTGTCGGGGCACTTGGGTGAGAGAAGCCTTAAGTATGGAAAAACAGAAGGTTGGAGCCACAGAATTACAGTATTTTAGAGTTGTAAATGATCTACATGGCCATCCTCTCTATTCCAACCCACTCTTAAAATGAATCCCTGTTACCAAAACATATTAACATATGATCATCCTGTATCTGTTCGAAGGGCTTATGTGAAAAAGAACCTACCATCTCCCAATGTAGCTTTTTATCTATTGCATTACCTGAGCTACCTCTTAACTGGTCAATGATATTCATCAAGTAGATTTATGTACTTTTCCCCAAAACACTCAGAGTAAAGTATAATTTATAAACAAATTGCAAGTCATACAATTTTTCTGATGGTTTCTCTTTCAGACCCCACATTATGTTAGGACCTCCTATGTCAGCTTTACAGGAGTACATTGACAAGATAGGCAGAAACAAATGGGTTACAATTTACATCATTGGAAGAAATACTCATTAATTAAGTAAGAGATGCATCAAAGAGAAGAGACAATAATAATAAGTAGTATTTAAAATCTGTTAGGCCTTACCCATGTTTAAGAATGTCTGAAATGTGTTCTCTCTAGAGGTATGCATGTCAGTTTCAATAGAATTTTTCTTTGATAGTACTTTTAAAATCTAGGATTATTCTCTGTTGTTTTATGATATTCCCCACCTTCCCTCTAACCTCTGACCTTGGACTTAACAATCTCTTATTATTTAATTCCTTCCAATTTTAAATGCTGTGATCTTATGATAAGGCTTAGAAGGTAGAGTGATGGACATGGGAGAGTCAGGAAACTGAAGTTTTGAGGACTTATCATTTAGGCAGACTATGCCTGCTTTGCATCAACATATCACTGCTTGCTAACTGAACCTAAGCAACTGGTGCATTTTATCTTGGAATTGTCAAAGCATTTAAATTCCTCAGGTAGGAGGAACACTTCCAATCTCCTTTCCCATGAACATTCCTAGCAATCTAGTATGATTTTTCTAATCAAATGTGATTAGAAATGTGATTAGAAATCAAGGTGATGAGACATGTTGGAGGTGGCAGATATGCGTTGACAGACATAAGAGGGGTATCCATGACTCAAATAAAGCCCAGGCCTACATTTCAGCACATTGAAAATAAATTCCTCTTGGGGTCAAAGGAACTGAGTGAATACTTTGGAAGGTTAACAATCCTTAGCCTCAGCTCCAAGTTCTGATACTATATTCTGTAATTCTAAGGGAATATGTAATCACTTATGATTTAATGACATGTCTGCCTCAGAAAGGAGGTGTCATTTCCCCAAGGTACTAATCCAAGCTACTAACATTGGCTCTGGTAACCTGGTATGGGGTTATTTGCATGTTGTCTCCTTCAATTGATTATAAATTCCTTAAAAGCAAGGACTGTCTTTTGCTTCTTTTTGTATCTCCAGCGCTTAATAAATGTATTAATTAAATTTTATTAAAATAAAAGTGATTGACTATAGAATAAGAATTTGAATGAGATGACATTATTTGATCCTCTTCTGGACATTCCCCTCCCTCCATGACCCCCTCCACCAAGAATGACAGTAAGATTTAGAGAGGGAAGGAAAGAATATGCTTGGATGGATATTGGAGGACTAAAGATGACACCTACATAGTCTCCCTCAAAGTCTATGTCTTTTTATTAAAATCATTATTTATTTATTTAATATTTTTAGTTTTCAGCATTAATTTTTACAAGAGTTTGAATTACAAATTTTCTCACCATTTCTACCCTCCCCCCACTCCAAGATGGCATATATTCTGATTGCCCCGTTCCCCAGTCAACCCTCCCTTCTATCACCCCACTCCCCCCATCCCCTTTTCCCTTACTTTCTTATAGGGCAAGATAGATTTTTATGCCCCGTTGCCTGTATGTCTTACTTCCTAGTTCCATGCAAAAACTTTATTTTTTGAACATCTGCTTTTAAAACTTTGAGTTCCAAATTCTCTCCCCTCTTCCTTCCCCACCCACCCTCCCTAAGAAAGCAAGCAATTCAACATAGGTCACTTGTGTATCATTATGCAAAACTCTTCCACAATACTCATGTTGTGAAAGACTATGTTTTGCTCCTTCCTATTCTATCCCCCTTTACCCAATTTTCTCCCTTGACCCTATCCCTTTTCAAAAGTGTTTGCTTTTTATTACCTCCACCTCCTATCTGCCCTCCCTTCTATAGTCCCACCATTTTTATCTCCTTCCTCCTTCTTTCCTGTGGGGTAAGAAACCCAATTGAGTGTGTATGTTATTCCCTCCTCAGGTCAATTCTGATGAGAGCAAGATTCACTCATTCCCCCTCACCTGCCCCCTCTTCCCTCCCACTTTTATGTGAGATAATTTCCAATCTTCTATCTCTCCCTTTCTCCCTCTCTCAATATATTCCTCTCTCATCCCTTAATTTGATTTTATTTTTTTAGATATAATCACTTCATATTCAAATCACCCTGTGCCCTCTGTGTATGTGTGTGTGTGTGTGTGTGTGTGTGTGTGTGTGTGTACATTCCCTTCAGCTACCCTAATACTGAGGTCTCATGAATCATACACATCATCTTTCCATGTAGGAATGTAAACAAAACAGTTCAACTTTAATAAGTCCCTTATGATTTCTCTTTCTTGATTACGCTTTCATGCTTCTCTTGATTCTTGTGTTTGAAAGTCAAATCTTCTATTTATCTCTGGTCTTTTCACTGAGAAAGCTTGAAAGTCCTCTATTTTATTGAAAATCCATATTTTGCCTTGGAACATGATACTTAGTTTTGTTGGGCAGGTGATTCTTGGTTTTAATCCTAGCTCCATTGACCTCCGGAATATCATATTCCAAGCCCTTCAATCCCTTAAAGTAGAAACTGCTAGATCTTGTATTATTCTGATTGTGTTTCCACAGTACTCAAATTGTTTCTCTCTGGTTGCTTACAATATTTTCTCTTTCATCTGGGAGCTCTGGTATGTGGCGACAATATTCCTAGGAGTTTTCTTTTTGGGATCTTTGTCAGGAGGTGATCGGTGGATTCTTTCAATTTCTATTTTGCCCTGTGGCTCTAGAATATCGGGGCAATTCTCCTTGATAATTTCTTGAAAGATGATATCTAGGCTCTGTTTTGGATCATGTCTTTCAGGTAGTCCAATAATCTTTAAATTATCTCTCCTGGATCTATTTTCCAGGTCAGTGGTTTTTCCAATGAAATATTTCACATTGTCTTCCATTTTTTTCATTCCTTTGGTTCTGTTTTATAATATCTTGATTTCTCATCAAGTCACTAGCTTCCACTTGCTCCAGTCTAATTTTTAAGGTTGTATTTTCTTCAGTGGTCTTTTGGACATCCTTTTCCATTTAGCTAATTCTGCCTTTCAAGGCATTCTTCTGCTCATTGACTTTTTGTAGCTCTTTTGCCATTTGAGTTAGTTTATTTTTTAAGGTGTTATTTTCTTCAGCATTTCTTGGGGTCTCCTTTAGCAAGTCATTGACTTGTTTTTCATGGTTTTCTCTCTTCACTCTCATTTCTCTTCCTAATTTTTGCTCTACTTCTCTAACTTGCTTTTCCAAATCCTTTTTGAGCTCTTCCATGGCCTGAGATGAGTTCATGTTTTTCTTGGAGGCTTTTGTTGTAGGCTCTTTGACTTTGTTGACTTCTTCTGGCTGTAAGTTTTGGTCTTCTTTGTCACCAAAGAAAGATTCCAAAGTCTGAGTCTGAATCTGAGTCCATTTTTGTTGCCTGCCCGTGTTCCCAGCCAACTACTTCACCCTTGAGTTTTTCGTCAGGGTATGACTGCTTGTAGAGTAGAGAGTACTTTGTTCCAATCTTGAGGGGCTGCACTGTTGTTTTCAGAGCTATTTCTGCACAGCAAGCTCTGCCACACCAGTGCTCCTCTTCCCCCAAGAACTGCCAACCATGACTGCGATTCAGATCTTAAGCAGGCTCTGCACTCCTGCTCTGATCTGCCACCTTATTCCTCCCACCAGGTGTGCCTGGGGCCAGAAGCAACTGAAGCTGTAGTTCTGTCCTCAGAGCTGCACCACCTCCACTGCCCCCAGGGAGGTGGCCGAACCATGAACTCCTTTCACTCTGTCCCCACAGTTTTTACCACTAACCTTCTCTGTTGTCTTTGCTGTTTGTGGGTTGAGAAGTTTGGTAACTGCCACAGCTCACTGATTCAGGGTGCTAGCACCTGTTCCACCTGGATCCTGGTCTGGTTGGTCCTGTTGCTGCCCAAGCTGGGCTCTGCTCCCCTCCGCTCCCAGCTCTGTTCGCGATAGACCTCACCTAGCGACCATCCAGGCTGTCCTGGCCTGGAGCCCTGCTTCCCTCTGCTACTTCGTGGGTTCTGCAGCTCTAGAATTTGTTCACAGCCGTTTTTATAGGTTTTTGGAGGGATCTGGGGGGAGCTCATGCAAGTCTCTGCTTTCCAGCCACCATCTTGGCTCCACCCCAAAGTGTATTTCTTTTAATGAGCTATACCAGGAGCTTGGTTTCTTTGTCTTGTTAGTGGTGACCTTCTCTGTCATAAACTGTCTCTCCTTTTAATTGACACAGGATCCCTTTCTGGGGGTTGACCAAACCTTGGCACAGGGTTTTTTGTTGTATTAAAGTGACAAGTCCTTTCACTGCTGGCTACCACATGACTAGAACCAGCTAGAAATTTGTCACCTCTGATATGACCTCATGAGTTAATATGTAATTGGAGAGAAGGGAATGAATATCTATGTATGCTCTCTACAACCCACATTACATAAATCTGCATCTGAATGTTATGGCTCCTTTTCTCATTCAAACTTTTAAACTCAGTCCATTAAGAGATTTGTTCTCATTAAAATGTATTTACAGTATTATTAAAAGACATCAGGAAATAATCTAATTTTTTTCATTAAAATTTGTGTTACAACCAACTTTGCTAGAACAAATCCATTTTGTAATATTAAGAATACCTGTAATTAACTAAGAATCTTTGTTCTCAGAATTGTCAGGAAAGGCTTTGCAGATTTCAGTTCCTTGGGAAGAACCCATATGTTCTTGAAAATATCCTTAGGACAAATTATCTTATGATAATACCAAGTGCACAGTTTGTTCTAGATTTCATGACTGTTTATGTGCCCATCATTTGTTTACGGTTGAAGTTTTTGGCAGCCTGTTAGATTAAAAGCCATTTTTATCAGTTCACAAACGCAGATCATAACAGACTCATCTGTTTAGGAGAGGTGAATACGTTCCCTGATTTAACGACTGACTGAACAAGGACATTTAAACTTCAGTCTGTTACCATCAATATGTGAGAATGATCTAAGGTCTCCAAAGATCGATGAGTAGAAGTTGGCAAAATCACTCAATAGAGGGCTCTTGCTTGATAGATTGCTTCAGAACCAATTGCAATCATTCTAAACTTAATCTTTTTGCAGTGGCTAATCTACACAGAAGGAACATCCTGTTCTAGGGATGGAACAAGAGGAAATGAATATCAATTGTCACTCGGGTGATTCATACAAGGCAAATGAAAGAAGTGTCTAATAAAAGTCATTTGTTGCAGCATAGGTTACTGGTGGATCAATTACCTGATGCTTATTTGGAACTTTAATATTGTTCTCATTTGTGAATAAAAAGAAGAGGGAATAAGGCTGCTGCTCATCCAGATCATTTAAAGCCCCAAGAGAATCATTAGGGGAGTTGTATCCCTGCTTTGTCACACATAGAAATAGAGTCTTTGAGAGGTTAAGCAATGAATCTGATATAGTTGTTTACCCAAAAAAGGCGATGTTGCTGAAACCTGGTATTTAGTGTTGATACTATTTTATTCTGATTTATTGCCAGTGCTTGAAAAGCTCACATGGAAAATAATCAGATTTTTTGCCTTGCTAAGGAGATGTATGTTCTAGCTGATTCATTTTTTGTGAGTCCTTTTAAGCAACCAATCAATGATGCTAAAAGTGAAGATGGGTGTGAGCACATAGGGTGTATGTAGGAACAATATCCTAGCCCCTCCCCCCATGCAAGTTAGGATAATCTTTGCTTTCTCAGTATTGAGACCATCCTTAATGCTTGGTTGGCTAAGGGGACTAATGTTTCAGGATGTCGATATCACTTCCTGGTTGCCTGCATACAAAGCAGCCCCAAAGAGTTTCAGAGAGTATTTCATGCTTGAGGAGCTTTCTTCAGCTGAATCATCTTCATTATGTCCTTAATTCCTATCCCTGTTGAAGAGAAGCTGGAAGGGAATAAGCATCTAAGCAGTTTACAAATACTCTCTCATTTTATCTTCAAAAAACCTTGTGAGGTAGATGCTGTTATTATTCTCATTTTATAATTGAGGGAATGGGACAAACAGAGATTAAGTGACTTGCCCAGGGTCACACAGCGAATAAGATGAGGTCAAATTCAAACTTACTTCTTCCTGACTCCAAGCCCAGCTGTCTCTCTGCTATGCCACCTAACTGCCTAATAAATATACTTTTCCTGCTTTATCTAAGTGAATCTGCTTGTTAAGTGTTGAATGACCTATGAGTGTTTAGTTTTGTTACAGCATCAAACTTAAACTATCAGGGGACTGGTTTGAGACAGGCCCAGCCTAGAAGAGGGTACCAGAACTAGGTTGTTTGTGTATAGATCATAAATAGAAACAAATGGTGGCTGACTTTTAAAGAGAAGAACAATAAACTAATTGTGATCACTTGATTATAAATAATAAGCAATTATTATCATAATTATTTTGGGTTGAAAGTAAATTTTTATCTTTCTTTAAATTTTAATGTTCTATAATGTGCCTGAAATTCCATATATACTTTATTTTGTAGAAGTTTCAATTTTTTCTTCCTACTGACACGTATTCAAGGGGGACGGCCTTTTTTAAACGAAGCAGTGATTATGCATTAGCCATGAAACACAGCTTCATGAACTTGGCAATCATTCTACGTAATATCTGTTAGCTCCTATTTGGCCACCAGTCACAACATACCTATGTCAATTTTTAGGCATCACCAGGGCCATACTACCTAAATAGTCATGGAGAAGACATTAAGATTTAAATAAAAAACATGTATGACTAACTTTATTTTTCTATTAAAGAATTTTGAAATTGACAAATTAAAATGAAGACTGAAAAGAACAAAGATTAAGGAGACAAAGCTGTATGTAAATGCTTAAATTTTAAAGATTTATCATGATTTGTTGATATCTTTTGTTTTTACATTGAATTCATTTCTGATTACAGCTCTCCCCCTCTAAGCTAAGACTAAGGAATGAAAAGCAATCATTTTGGCAAAATACACTATATCAGTTATGCTTGGCAGGATATGTAATACTCCACAGCCAAGGTCCCCCACCTTTGCAATGAAGGAAAGGAATTGTAAATACTTACATTTAATCAGCTATGAGAAATTCTTAGGCTTTATGAAAAGTCTTCAATAGGCTGATATTCCTTTTTTGCTCTTATTTTTATTATTCTTTAGTATTATTACTCTGCCATTCAAGGAACCTTCAAAAGGTTTTGTCTCCTTTGTCTTGTCTCCTTAGTTATGCCACAGTTGAAAAGATGTTTTCTTGTTTTGTTGCTGTAACAACTAGGAGAGGTTCATAATTCCTTAGTGCCTGAGTGAGTCTTGAGATTAGAAATCTTATTTCTGAAATAAGTGATGTATTTGAGGAACTGACAAGAACTCTCCAGTTAATTGTGGCTCAATATGAATTTTGCACTCTATAGAAAGACTCTTTCTGCTTCTTATTTCCCATTTCTGATGGAAAATTTTCAATTCAATAAGTGATTAGTTCCCAAACAATGGATTTTGAAAATATTGAAATTATTCTCATGCTATCTTTCCCTAAAAGAGGTATTATTGATCATCTTCATAGTGATTTATATAGATATTTTTGGTTTTTTGTATATGTTGTTTAATAGGGAGCTTTTTGCTTGCATGAATGCTTGATTTTTAAATTTAGCTGGTGATCCAAATGCAAAATCTAATGCTTAGCATAATCATGTGGATTTATGTGCACCACTGGAATGTTGGGTTTCAGAAATTAAATTGAATGAATCATATTTCTCCATAAATGTATATCTTTATAGCCAAAATAGATTTAATATTGATAATATTTTATTTAAATATTTTAAAATGCCACATTTGACTGAAAGCAACAGAATGAAAATTACTGTTTATCGCAAACAGAAGAAGAAATGTACAGATTGATTAGAAATAGAAAGTTTTTCAGTCAAGTGAACTTACTCTCTCTGGGCATTAATGTTGCCATCTCTAAAATGAGGGAATTGGACTAGAGTATGAATCTCTAAGATATTTTCTAGATATAAATTCTATGATCCTGAGAATATAGATTATATATATATGTATAGATGTATACATACTATGAATATTATAAATACTCCTATATATATTATATGAATACTATAACTAATACTATGTACTGTACTACTACATATAGTGTTCATAATATATGTATATAATAAATACTACTATATAAAAACATAAATACTATGATCTTAAGTATATAAATATTTATAAAATATGATATACAACTCAATTCAACAATATTTATTAGTACAAAATTAGAGGCAGCCTGGAGCATACTAACTTTTGATAGAGGGCTGGATTTATGGTCAGAAAAAACTGACTCAAATTCTGCAGTAGAAACATCTAACAGTGTGACCAAAAACAAATTACTTCACCGTACAGTACTCCAAGTAACTTTCCAAGATGGGTTCTTAATGTTTTTTAGTATCATGAGAACCTCTAAGAAGTCTGGTGAGGCCCATATAATCATTCTCAGGACAATATAAATATGTAAAATAAAATCAATAAGATTGCAAAGAAAACCAAATATGTTGAAATAGTTACCAATTTTTTAAAAACAAGTCCAAGGGATCCCAGGTTGAGAACTCATCCAAAACAATTTGAACTACTGATATAGCTCAACAGATAGAGTTTTCACACTGAGTTCTCTACAAAATGAAATCACAGGACACCTTCCACCTCTAACCAAAAATACATCAGGTATTCTATAAACAGTTCTTATCTTCAAGAAGTTTACATTCTATTTAATGTCACTAGTACAAGATCTGGGAAACACCCATAGATAGCTCAGATGAAAGAAAAAGATTTGAAGTATTGAATAGATTGCTAACAAAATATAAGTCCACTCAATAGAATATAAGTTTCTTGGGGGATCTACTTTTTGCTTTCTCTTTGTGTAGCTAGTGGCTAATATATTGCCTTGTATATGGAAGGTTCTTAATAAATAATTTTTGATTAGATTAAAATCAAAAGTGTTGCTTGGCAGAAAAACAGGTTACAAACTTTGACTACATTAAGAGACATGGTGTTCAGAGCAAGGAGGTGTTTAGTTCCCCAAATTTTGCCTTCATTACACACTATGTTGAATTGTAGATTTAGTTCTCAGTGCCACATTGTGAAAAGAAAACTTATCAGCTAGAAAGAATAAGGGGAAGCTGGCCAGGATGGTTAAGGTTCTTTTCTTAAATAGTATTTTTTCTCAAATACTTGTAGAGTTAATTCTTAACATTCATTTTTTTAAAAAAAATTGAGTTCCAAATTCTCTCTCTTCTACTTCCCTGAGATGATAAGCAGTTTCATATAGGTTATACATGTACAATCATGTAAATATATTTCCATATTCATCATGTTCTCAAAGAAGACAGACTCAGCAAAATAAAAAATATATGAAAAATATTAAGAATTTTAAAAATGGTGTGCTTCAGTTTGCATCCAAACTCCATCAGTTCTTTCGCCAGATGTGGATAGCATTTTTCATCATGAGACTTGGAATTGCCTCTGATTGTTGTATTGCTGAGAATAGCTAAGTCATTCACAGTTGATCATCATACAGTATTGTAGTTACTATGTACATTGTTTTCCTGGTTCTTCTTGCTTCACTTTGCATAAGTTCATGTAAGTCTTTCCAGAATTCCTTAAATCATTTTGTTCATCATTTCTTACAACACAATAATATTCCATTGCAATCATACACCACAACTAGTTCAACCATTCCACAATTGATGGGCAACCCCTCAATTTCCATTTTTTTCCCACCACAAAAACTTATAAATTTTTTTGTACAAATAGATTCTTCCTGGGGGCGGAGCCAAGATGGCGGCTGGTAAGCAAGGACTAGAGTGAGCTCCGTTACCGAGTCCCTCCAAAAACCTATAAAAAATGGCTCTGAACCAATTCTAGAATGGCAGAACCCACAGAACAGCAGAGGGAAGCAGTGCTCCAGCCTAGAACAGCCTGGATGGTCTCTGGGTGAGATCTATTCCACACGGAGCTGGGAGCCGGGAACGGAGTGAAGCAGAGCCCAGCCTGAGCGGCGTGGACCATCCAGACCAGAAGCAGGGCGGAGGGGGCCCTTGCGCCCTGATTCAGTGAGCTGCGGCAGTTACGAGACTTCTCAACCCACAAACACCAAAGACTGCAGAAAAGGTTAGTGGGAAAAGCTGCGGGAGTTCGCGGTTCGGCTTCCAGCCCCGGGGGCAGCGGAGGTGGGGCACCTACAGCTGTTGTTACTTCTGGCTCCAGGCCCACCTGGTGGGAGGAATTAAGTGGCGGATCAGAGCAGGGGTGCACAGCCTGCCGAAGATCTAAGCCCAGTTCGGGTTGGGGGTTCTTGGGGAAGGAGCAGTGCGGGTCTGACAGAGCTGGCACCTCCCCCCAAAACGTGGAACATAGAACTCGTTAGTCTACAAGCAGTCATACCCCACTGAAACACTCAAGGGTCAAGTTAGTTGGTTGGGAATATGGCCAGGCAGCGAAAACGCGCCCAGATTCAGTCTCAGACTTTGGATTCTTTCTTTGGTGACAAAGAAGACCAAAACATACAGCCTAAAGAAGACAACAAAGTCATAGAGCCTACAACCAAAGCCTCCAAGAAAAACATGAACTGGCCCCAGGCCGTAGAAGAACTCAAAAAGGATTTGGAAAAGCAAGTTAGAGAAGTAGAGGAAAAATTGGGAAGAGAAATGAGAAGGATGCGAGAAAACCATGAAAAACAAGTCAATGACTTGCTAAAGGAGACCCAAAAAAATAGTGAAAAATACGCTGAAGAAAACAACACCTTAAAAACAGACTAACTCAAATGGCAAAAGAGCTCCAAAAAGCCAATGAGGAGAAGAATGCCTTGAAAGGCAGAATTAGCCAAATGGAAAAGGAGGTCCAAAAGACCACTGAAGAAAATACTACTTTAAAAATTAGATTGGAGCAAGTGGAAGCTAGTGACTTGATGAGAAATCAAGATATTATAAAACAGAATCAAAGGAATGAAAAAATGGAAGACAATGTGAAATATCTCCTTGGAAAAACCACTGACCTGGAAAATAGATCCAGGAGAGATAATTTAAAAATTATTGGACTACCTGAAAACCATGATCAAAAAAAGAGCCCAGATACCATCTTTCAAGAAATTATCAAGGAGAACTGCCCTGATATTCTAGAGCCACAGGGCAAAATAGAAATTGAAAGAATCCATCGATCGCCTCCTCAAATAGATCCCCAAAAGAAATCTCCTAGGAATATTGTGGACAAACTCCAGAGCTCCCAGATCAAGGAGAAAATACTGCAAGCAGCCAGAAAGAAACAATTTGAGTATTGTGGAAACCCAATCAGAATAACCCAAGATCTGGCAGCTTCTACATTAAGAGATCGAAGGGCTTGGAATGCGATATTCCGGAGGTCAATGGAGCTAGGATTAAAACCTAGAATCACCTACCCAGCAAAACTGAGTATCATGTTCCAAGGCAAAATATGGATTTTCAATAAAATAGAGGACTTTCAAACTTTCTCAGTGAAAAGACCAGAACTGAATAGAAAATTTGACTTTCAATCACAAGAATCAAGAGATGCATGAAAAGGTAATCAAGAAACGGAAATTGCAAGGGACTTACTAAAGTTGAACTTTTTGTTTACATTCCTACATGGAAAGATGATGTGTATGATTCATGAGACCTCAGTATTAGGGTAGTTGAAGGGAATATGCATATATTTATGTATATGTTTATGTATATATATAAGTGAATGAGTATGTATGTATATATCTATGTGTATGTGTATGTATGTGTGTGTATATATATATATATATATATAGATATAGATATATATATATAGATATGTAAAAGAGAGAGAGCAGACACAGGGTGAGTTGAAGATGAAGGGAAGATATCTAAAAGAAATAAAATGAAATTAAGGGATGAAAGAGCAACATACTGAGAGAGGGAGATAGGGAGAGATAGAATGGGGTGGATTATCTCGCATAAAGGTGGCAAGAGGAAGCAGTTCTGTGGGAGGAGGGGAGAGGGAAGGTGAGGGGGGAATGAGTGAACCTTGCTCTCATCAGAATTGGCCTGAGAGGGAATACCATACATACTCAGTTGGGTATCTTACCCCACAGGAAAGAAGAGAGAGGAAGATAAAAAAAAAATAAAAGGGGGGGGATGATGGAGGGGAGGGCAGATGGGGGTGGAGGATAATCAAAACAAACACTTTGGAAAGGGGACAGGGTCAAGGGAGAAAATTCAATAAAGCGGGATGGGTTGAAAAGGAGCAAAATGTAGTTAGCCTTTAACAACATGAGTATTGTGGAAGGGTTATACATAATGATACATGTGTGGCCTAGGTTGAATTGCTCGACTTCTTAGGGAGGGTGGGTGGGAAGGGAAGAGAGGAGAGAATTTGGAACTCAAAGTTTTAAAATCAGATGTTCAAAAAAAAAAGTTATTGCATGCAACTAAAAAATAAGATACACAGGCAATGAGGCATAGAAATTTATCTTGCCCTACAAGAAAGGAAGGGAAAAGGGGATGAGAGGGGAGGAGGGTGATAGAGGGGAGCGCTGACTGGGGAACAGGGCAACCAGAATATAAGCCATCTTGGAGTGGGAGGGAGGGTAGAAATGGGGAGAAAATTTGTAATTCAAACTGTTGTGAAAATCAATGCTGAAAACCAAATATGTTAAATAAATAAATTTAAATTAAAAAAAAAAAAAACAAAAACAAAACAAAAACAAAACAAAAAAAACAAATAGATTCTTCCCTTTTGCCTCCACTTTTTTGAGCTCTTTGAGATATAGGCAGTAGCAATATTAATGGATCAAAGGCTATGCAGTGTTTTACAAACCTTTAGGTATAGTTCCAAAGTGCTATCCAGAATGGTTGAATCAGTTCACAACTCCACCAACAGTGCATTAGTGTCCCAGTTTTCCAACAACTCTGTCAACTTTTATCGTTTTCCCTTTCTGTCATATTAGCCAGTCTGGTAGCTGTGAGATAGGACCTCACCATTGTTTTAAACTGCATTTCTCTTATCATTAGTGATTTAGAGCATTTTTATATGACTATAGATAGCTTTGGTTTCTTTGTCTGAAAATTGCCTTTTCATATCTTTTGACCATTTGTCAATTGGGGATCTGTATTCTTATAAATTTATGTCAGTTCTCTATATATATGAGAAATGAGGTGTTCGCCAGAGATACACTGCAAAGATCGTTTCCCAGATTTCTTCTGCAAACTTTGTTTCCCAGCTTTCTGCTTTCCTTCTAATATTGGTTCCATGAGTTTCATTTGTGCAATTTTAAAAAAAGTAAATCAAAATTATGCATTTTACATCTCATTATGCTCTCTATCTCCTGTTTGGTCAAAAATTCATCCCTTCTCCATAGATCTGGCAGATAAACAATTCCTTGCTGTCTTAATATGTTTATGGTATCACCTATTATGTCTAAATCATGTACCCATTTTGACCCCATTGATCTTGGTCAAAATATAGTCTATGTAAAATGCTGAATTGTACATAGTTTCTACCATACTGTCTTCAATTTTTCCATAAGTTTTTGTCAAATAGTGAGTTCTCATCCCCAAAATTTGGGTCTCTGGGTTAATCTTGATTACTATTTTTTATACTGTGTCTTGTGTACCTAATCTATTCCCTTGATTCACCATTTTTCAGTCAGTACCAGATTGTTTTTGATGATTACCACTTTATAGTATAGTTTGAGACTTGATATGGCTAAGACAACTTCCTTATATTTTTTTTCCATTAATTCTATTGATATTGTTGACCTTTTGTTTTTCTAGATGAATTTGTTTTTTTCAAGCTTTATAAAATATTTTTGGTAGTTTGATTAGCATGGCATGGAATAAGTAAATTAATAGAGGTAGACTTCTCATTTTTATTATATTGGCTCAGCCTCCACATGAGCAACTGATATTTTTCCAATTGTTTGGATCTGACTTTATTTATGTGAAATGTGTTTTGTAATTGTGTTCATATAGTTCCTGGGTTTGCCTAGGCAGGTAAATTCCCAAGTACTTTAGATTGTCTATAATTATTTTAAATAGAATTATCTCTTGCTGCTGGATTTTGTTGGTAATCAATAGAAAGACTGATGAATTATGTAGGTCTATTTTATATCTAGCAATTTTGCTAAAGTTGTTAATTATTTGAACTAGGTTTTTAGTTAATTCTCTAGGATTCTGTAAGCAGGTCATTATATGATCTGCAAAGAGTGATAGTCTTATTTCCTTGTTTTCCACTCTAATTCTTTCAATTTCTTTTTCTTCTTTTATTGCTATATCTAACATTTCTAGTATGATATTGAATAATAGTGGTAATAATGGTAATCCTTGCTTTTCTCCTGATTTTATTGGGAAAGCTTCCAGTTTATCCCCAGTATTGATTTGCTTGCTGATGGTTTTAGATAGATACTACTTAGTATTTTAAGGACACTTACATTGATTCTTATTTTTAGTGTTTTTAAAAGAAATGGGTGTTGTATTTTGTCAAAAGCTTTTTCCTTACCTATTGAGGTAATCATATGATTTCTGTTGGTTTTGTTGCTGATATGGTCAATTATACTGTTAGTTTTCCTAATATTGAATGAGTCCTGAATTTCTAGAATAAATCCTGGTGATACAGTCCTGGAGATGTGCTGCTGTAATCTCCTTGCTAATATTTTATTTAAAATATTTTGCATCAGTATTCCTTAAGGAAATTAGTTTGTAGATTTGTTTCTCTGTTTTCACTCTTCTGGTTTAGGTATCAGCACCATGTTTATGTTGCAAAAGGATATTGTAGTACTCCTTATTACTCTTTTAAAAATAGTTTAAATAATATTGGAATGATTTTTTTTTAATGTTTGGTATAATTCACTTGTGAATCCATCTGTCTCTGGGGATTTTTTTCTTAGGGAGTTCATTGATGGCTTGTTCAATTTCTTTTTCTAATGCGGGGTTATTTAAATATTCTAGTTCCTCTCCTGTTAATCTGGGCAATTAATTTTTTTGTAAATATTCATCCATTTCACTTACATTGCCAGATTTATTGGCTTATCGTTGGGCAAAAGTTACTCCTAATATTGCCTTTAATTTCCTGTTCATTATCATCCCTTTCATTTTTGATGCTGGTAATTTGGTTCTCTTCTTTTTTTTTTACATTTTTTAATATATATTTTTTAAAATTTATTTATTTAATTTTAAAAATATATTTAGTTTTAAGCATTGATTTTCATAAGAGTTTAAATTATGAATTTTCTCCCCATTTCTACCCTCCTGCCCACTCCAAGATGGCATATATTCTGGTTGACCCATTCCCCAGTAAGCCCTCCCTTCTGTCACCCCACTCCCCTCCCATCCACTTTTCCCTTACTTTCTTGTAGGGCAAGATAAATTTCTATGCCCCATTGCCTGTGTATCTTATTTTCTATTTGCATGCAAAAAGTTTCTTTTTTTGTTTTTGAACATCTATTTTTAAAACTTTGAGTTCCAAATTCTCTCCCCTCTTCCCTTCCCACCCATCCTCCCTATGAAGTCAATCAATTCAACATAGGCCACATGCATATCATTATGTATAACCTTTCCACAATACTCATGTTGTGAAAGACTAACTATATTTTGCTTCTTCCTAACCTATCCCCCTTTACTGAATTTTCTCCCTTGACCCTGTCCCTTTTCAAAAGTGTTTGTTTTTGATTACCTCCACCCCCATCTGCCCTCCCTTCTATCATCCCCCCCTTTTTTTTTATCTTCTTCCTCCTTCTTTCCTGTGGGGTAAGATACCCAATTGAGTATGTATGGTATTCCCTCTTCAGGTCAAATCTGATGAGAGCAAGATTCACTCATTCCCCCTTACCTGCCTTCTCTTCTCTTCCTACAGAACTGCTTTTTCTTGCCACTTTTATGAGAGATAACTTACCCCATTCTATCTCTCCCTATTTCCCTCTCTCAATATATTCCTCTCATCCCTTAATTTGATTTTATTTCTTTTATATGTCTTCCCTTCATCTTCAACTCACCCTCTGCCCGCTTTCTCTCTTTCTACATATATATATATATACACATACATATATACATACATACATACTCACATATACATATATACATACATATATATATATATATATATATATATATATATATATATGCATATTCCTGAAGGTGAATTTAGAAGAGTTCAGGTGAGTTTCTGCCTTATTCTGTCATCTTGGCTCTGCCCTCTTCATAGTTCTTGATAGCATATTATGAGGCAGTCTGAAGTAATTGAGCATGCTTAACATGAAGAAAAGAAGAATAGGGATATTAAAAATGTCTTCATGTCTTTGAAAGACTATAGTGTATAAGAAGAATTAGATTTATCTATTGTGCCTCAGAGAGAAAAGCTAGGAACAAAGTCAGGAAGCTCTGGAGAGGCAGAGCTGGTCTCAAAAAAAGGGAATTATTACTATTATTATTTTTTTTAACAATTAACAACATCAACAAATGGAAAGGGTTGCCTCTAAAGGTGAGGTGGGGTTCACCCTCACAATATGTCTTCATAGAAAGACCAGATGAATATTTGTGAACAATATTGTAGAGGAAATTGCTTTTCACACAGGGATTAGGTGCCCTTTGAGACTTTTGCCAAATTTTAGATTTTGTGATTCTATGTGGTTGGTATGATAGCACTGAGAGCAATAATCACCAGATCAAAAAATATACAGATCCAAGATAATACGGGCAAGCAATAATAGACTCTTAAGAGTTGACACAGCTAATATCAGGAGCAGGTAGGAGATACAACTTAGAGATAGCGATTGAGAACTACCTCAAAGGAACCAAACTCTAATTACAGATTGACCTGAATTTTTGTTATGCATTTTTTGTTGTTGTTATACATATTTTATTTTATTTGACGGTGTACATAACTTACTTTGTTCCTTTTTTATTTTTAATTTAGTATTTTATTTTATCCCAGTTACATATAATTTAACATTTGTTTTTAAAACTTTGATTTCCCAATTCTCTCCCTTCCTCCCTCCTAACCTCCTCTCATTGAGAAAGAAAGCAAGTTATATAGATTATACATGTCTAGTCAGACAAAACACAACCATTATCATCATATTGTGAAAGAAAACAAAGACAAATAAACTCAAAAAATAAAGTAAAAAAAATATGCTTCAATCTGTATTCAGACACCATCAGTTCTTTCTCTGAGGATTTATAGCATTTTTTCATCATAAGTATTTCAGAGATGTCTTAGATCTTTGTATTGCTGAGAATAGCTGAGTCATTCATGGCTGATCATCTTGCAATATTGCTGTTACTTTGTACACAGTACATTTCACTTTGCATTAGCCCATGCAAGTCTTTCCAGACTTTTCTGAGAACATCCAGCTCATTATTTTCTTTTTTCTTTCAGTTTAACAAATATTTATTAAGCACCTACTACGTGCAGGGCACAAAGCTTTGTGCTTGAAGGACACACAAAGTTCAAATATGATATTGTCAATGCCCTCAAGGAGTCCAGTGTTAAAGGGATATGAAACTTATACCATAGTACTTAATGATCTATGCAGTAGGGAAGTTTGGACTAGGTGAATTTCAGGGTCCTTTCTAGTTCTTTTGTATACATTTGTATTAATTAATTTACTTTTGGTTTTCAACATTCACTTCCACAAGATTTTGAGTTTCAAATTTTCTCCCCTCTCTCCCCTCCCCCCCACCCTAAGATGTTGTGGGTTCTGATTACTCCTTTCCCCAATCTGTCTTCCCTTCTGTCACACACTGCCCCCGCTCTTCTTATCTCCTTCCTTTCTGTTTTCCCACAGGGCAAGATAGATTTCTATACCCCATTGCTTATATATCTTATTTACCAGTTGCATGTAAAAACATTTTTTTAACATTCGTTTTTAAAACTTTGAGTTCCAAATTCTCTCCCTTCCTCTCTCCCCACCCACCTTCATTGAGAAGGCAAGCAATTCAATATAGGTTATACATGCGTAGTCATGCAAAACACTTCCATGACAGTCATGTTGAGAAAGATGAATTAAATTTCTCTCTATCCTATCCTACCCCCCCACTTATTCTATTCTCTCCTTTCACTCTGCCCCTCCTCAAAAATGTTTGCTTCTGATTACCCCCTCCTCCCATTTGCCCTCTCTTCTATCACTGTCTCCCCCATTCCCTTCTCCCTAGTTTCTTGTAGATAGATTCCCATACCCAGTTGAGTGTGTATGTTATGTCCTCTTTAAGTCAAATCCAATGAGAGTAAGGTTCACTCATTCCCTCTCACCTCCCCCCTTCCCCTCCATTGTAAAAGCTTTCTTTTGCCTCTTTTATGTGAGATGTGAGATAACTAATCCAATTCTACCACTGCCTTTGTCTTTCTCCCAGCACATTCCTCTCTCACCCCTTAATTTTAAATTTTATTTTTCAGATATCGTCTCTTCATCAACTCATCCTGTGCCTTCTGTATGTGTGTATACATATATACATACATATATATGTATACTATATACATACATACATACATATACATACACACATACATACATAAGTGTGTGTATATATACATATATAATTTTTCCCCTCCAACTACCCTAATACTCAGAAAGGTCTCATGAGTTACAAATATCAACTTTCCAAGTAGGAATATAAACAGTTCGACTTTAATAAGTCCCTTATGATTTCTCTTTCTTGTTTACCTTTTCATGTTTCTCTTGAGTCTTTTATTTGAAGGTCAAATTTTCTATTCAGCTCTGGTCTTTTCATCAAGAATGCTTGAAAGTCCTCTATTTCATTGAATGTTTTTTCCCCTAAAGGATTATACTCAGTTTTGCTCAGTAGGTGATTCTTGGTTGTAATCCTAGCTCCTTTACCCTCTGGAATATCATATTCCAAGCCCTCTAATCCTTTAATGTAGAAGCTGCTGAACCTTGTGTTATCCTGTCTATGGTTCCACAATACTTGAATTGTTTCTTTCTAGCTGCTTGAAATATTTTCTCCTTAACCTGGGAACTCTGGAATTTGGCTACAATATTCCTAGGAGTTTTTCTTTTGGGATCTCATTCAGGAGGTGATTGGTGGATTCCTTCAATTTCTATTTTCTCCTCTGGTTCTAGAATATCAGGATAGTTTTCTTTGATAATTTCTTTAAAGACTATGTGTAGGCTTTTTTTTTTTTTGATCATGACTTTCAGGTAGTCCAATAATTTTTAAATTATGTCTCCTGGATCTGTTTTCCAGGTCAATTGTTTTTCCAATGAGATATTTCAAATAGTATTATATTTTTTCATTCTTTTGGTTTCCTTTTTATAATTTCTTGATTTCTCATAAAGTCATTAACTTCCATTTGCTCCATTCTAATTTTTAAGGAATTATTTTCTTCAGTGAGCTTTTGGACCTTCTTCTCCATTTGTCCAATTCTGCTTTTTAAGGCATTCTTCTCCTCATTGGCTTTTTGGACCTCTTTTGCCACTTGTGTTAGTCTATTTTCCAAAGTGTTATTTTCTTCAACATTTTTTGATTCTCCTTTAGCAAGCTGCTGACTCATTTTTCATAATTTTCTTGCATCACTCTCATTTCTCATCCCAATTTTTCCTCTCCTTCTCTTCCGTGATTTTCAAAATTCTTTTTGAGCTCTTCCATGGCCTGAGACCAATTCATATTTTTCTTGGAGGCTTTGGATGTGGGAACTTTGACTTTTTTGTCTTCTTCTGGTTGTATGTTTTAATTTTCCTTGTCATCAAAGTAAGATTCCATAGTCTAAGTTTTTTTTACACTCTTTGGTCTTTTCATGGCTTATTTCTTGACTTTTTAACTCTTTGTTAAGGTAGGACTCTGCTTCCAGGGTGGAGAGTGTACTGTCACAAGCTTCAGGGGTTTTGTGCAGCTGTTTTCAGAGACACTTCTAGGGACTTGTGAGTTTTCAGGTCTTCCAAGGCGGTATGATCTAAGGAGAAGTGTTTACTACTCTCCTGGCCTATGCTCTGGTATGTGAGCAACCACAAGTATTCTTTTTGGCTCTGGAACTGTGACCAGGGTCCCTACTCTGCTGCAGCTGCAAGCTCTGATGTGCTAGTTGCTCCTCTTCACCCTGGGACTGCCACCCAGGATTGTGACCTGGATCTGAGTATGGGCAAAGCAACAGAGTCTTGTCTGAATGATAGCAAAGAGACACCTATAATCTCTTTCTGACCACTTGTTTGACCCCCTTACCATCAGTGAGCTGATAGCTCTGGAAGTAGCCACTGCCACTGCTGCTGCTGACTGAGTCACTCCAAAGGCCTGCTCCTGTTTTGCTTGCATTGGGACAGTGCTGCCAGGGCCTGGGATGGACTATATTCCACTCTCATCCAGGTGCAACAGACCTTTCCTGCTGACTTTTTAAGTTGTCTTTGGCATCTGTGGGCTGAGAGGTCTGGAAATTGCCAATATTGCCAGTGATTCAGTAACTACAGGACTTCTCCAGGTTTGCTGGGGCCAGGTCTGTACTAATGCAGCCTTCGCTGGACTGTGCTCCTCTCTCACTGTGGTGCAACAGACCTTTACTGCTGATCTTCCAAGTCGTTTTAGGCTGGAAATGTGTTTCACTCCATCTTTTTTGTAGGTTCTATTGCTCTAGAATTTGTTTAGAGTCATTTTTTTTAAAGATGTTTGGAGGGGTTTGGGAGAGAGCTTAGGCAAGTCCCTGCCTTTACTCAGCCATCTTGTTACACATCTTCTGAGGAAAAGGTTTATAATAAATGATACCTTTCAATTGATTATCATTATTTCAAGTATATACAAAGAATATTTTAGTTACAATATTTAAGAGAAATAAGTAATAATCCTTACTCATTCAAAAGCCCATTCTGTCTTTGTCCATTGGCAAACACAATCCTTGCAAGGAAAGTCAGTCACAGGAATAATCATTCACAGGAGATAATATGAACAAAGTGCATTGAAGATATAATGTATTAATGCCAGATATTACATCAATATCACCACCATCATCACCATCATTATTATTACATTCATATACTCCTTGAAATCCCATATCTACCTATGCATAAGGTATGTAGAAGAAAATAATTGCCATTTTTTGAAGAATCTTCCTTGTCTCTTTGGCCCTTAAATATTTTCACAGTTTTAGTGGCAACTGAATTCACTAACTTAAAGGTTTACATGGAGATTTGTTTTTGAAGACAGCCATCATGCTATGTCAATTTACTATATAATACTTATCTATAAAAATTCATGAATCATAAAAGGATGCTGCCTTAAAAATAAGAAAAAAACACAACACAAACAATAGCAAACCAAATAATAAATTCCATCTTGTAAAACCTAGTCTGCAACATATCATTCACATTAGAATTTCACAAGAATATATTAGTTAAATATTTATTTACAATTCCTTATTTAATAAATTGAATCTTGAATCTTAATTGATGTAATTTAAATTATCTGATTATTTAAATTGGAAGACATATTTTACATGCTTTGTTATCTAGGTGTTATGTTAATGAAAATAAGAAGATCTTTCCCATCCATTAATAGGCCTATGTGACCTGCTGGAGTCACCTGGAAGCCTGAATCACATGAGCCTGTGGTGGGAGGAGCTTGCTGAATGAGGGGAGCAGGAAGTTGGAGAAATTGAGAGCTGGGAGAGTGATGGTGAGAATTGCAGCTTGGAGGGAGAGCAGGCAGCAGCAGCTAGTGTGAGTGAGAGAGAGAGTGATTTTGCTTAAGGGAATCTGCTTGAAGGAAGGCTGACAGAGGGAAGGCTTGGGTTGGGGATAGTGGTGCCCCCTGCATTGGTAATGTGTATAGATTTCTTTGTTGCTGTGATGGATTTGGCTTTCTGGTGTTGGGATTTGGCTTTCTGGTGTTTGAATAAATGTTTTGGTGTCACCTTCAATTAAGAGAGTCTGTTATATCTCGTGATTCAAACCTGGGAGTTCACCTGCATATGCATGGCAGCTGCTGTGAGTATTGTATTGATGATATAGGAGGAACTCTGTGTAACTGAGATTTGGAGCAACATAAGTACTTAAGGAGCCAGGATTTCATAGTCTGGGAAAGGGAGATTACTACCTCTTAGATAGAGACAAATAAGAGAAAAATTTAAACCCTTCAAAAGGAGATTGAACCCTGGGACAATAGTAAATATCATAATGAGATCCATTATTCATTTTATTTGGCAATCCTAAATTGAACAAAGATCAGAGCAGAGAGTAGATATTTTCATAGGAAGACTAATTAAATCTAACTATAATCCTCAAAATAAGCTGCATGCTTAAAAATAAAATGACAGATCTTTACAATTTCACATGGTAAAACAAAACAAGACCAAAAAAAACCACATAAAATGAAAATAAAACTATTAAGCATTAATTCCAGTAAGCTTAGAATAGATTTTCAAACCCCACCCCTGCCAAAAAACACCAAACAAAAAAACCCAACCCAACTTTCCTGTTTCTTCAATTAAGAGAGAATTAAGAGAAAATCCACAAATATATTGGAAGAAAATACACACAATTATTTTCAGAGACTTTGGAACTACAAGCAATAGAAGAGTTCCTGTGTTTTATGAAATTCATTATTTAGGGGTAAATCACTTTCTCCTCTTGGAATTTGCTATCCAAATTGAGGTGGAAGTGGAATTTACTATTCTCAGTAATGTGTACAAGAGAGATGGAACTACAGTGATCTAGAGAGTTCTTGGTAATTCCTCAAAGACATCATTTCTTTCAGATATAAGTTTTCTGGAAGTTTCTTCTTCTTCTTAGGAGTCTGGAAAGAAGTCTAAGCAACATATCTACTTATATCTCCATAGCAAAAGGTTCTGTCTTCTACACAAAAACTCATTTAGGGCCTATCCTTGGTTCTTACCATAATGCTTTTTCATAATTAACACTGAAGAAATGTCAAGATTCCCAGGTTTCCTCACTAAGGGGCTTCACTTCTGGGCTTCCATGATCCAGGTTTAGTACTGGGAAAAGCCAGGCTTGTAAAGATATTAATAATATTTTTCTTAGTGTCTCTGACTCATTTTACTTCCACCTAGAGTGGAACTCTAGAAATAATCCCTTAGACCATACCTGCACAATTTGGCAGTAGGTAGGGGCCAAAATTATACTAGGCCAAACTTCTTTGGGTGGCAGATATGTTTTTAGCAGTTCACTTTCCAAGTAAAGATATAATTAATGATTAAACTATTTTGCAAATAAACCACGCTTAAAAGGGGGAAATTTCAGTTAATATCAATTTAATAACACTTATTACTTAAGATTTTTATTTATCATGAAATTGTTTCCTTCACACTAGAGACAGACTGATGATGGTTGGTTGCCATGGGTCATATGACAAACAGGAGAAAGTGCTCAGTAGCAACACACCTGCTAAATTACATGATGGACACAATAGTGACTAGTGGAAGGCAGGTTAAGCAGGGCATGGACAATGCATTCATTACATCTTGACTTTCTTTTATATCTTCTACATTTTTCATGGACTGCCTGAAATCCATTGGGGGCCACAAGTGGTGCCTGGGCTGTATGTTGTGCAGGCCTGCCTTAGATTGAGGTTTGTGTCTGTCTAGGATTTTCCCTAAAGGGATTTACAGGGTCTGTTATTGAAAGGTTCTCAATGTACAAAGTAGGTGTTAGCTGCTAGGTGTATATTCCAAAGAAACAAAAAAAGGAGGGTGGGGAGGACCTATTTGTATAAAAATATTTAGAACAGCTTTTTTGTGGTGGCTTAGAATAGGAAACTGAGAGAATGTCCATCCATTGGGGAATGACTAAACAAGCTGTGGTATATGATTGTGATGGAATATTACTGTGCTATAAGAAATGAAAAGTGGGATGATTTCAGAAAAACCTGGAAAGACTTATATGAATTGATGCAGTTAAGTGAGCAGAATCAGGAAAGCATTGTACATAGTAACATCAATATTATACAATGAAGAACTGTGAATGACTTAGCAATGCAATGATCCAAGACAATCCTAAAGGACTCATGATGAAGTAGGCTATCAGCCTCCAAAGAAAGGACTGATACTATCTGAATACAGACTGAAACATGCTATTTTTCATTTTCTTTCTTTCATGCTTTTTGTTTTATTTGAGTCTTCTTATACAAAATTACTATCATGGAAATGTTCTATATGATTGCACATGTATAAACTATATTGGATTGATTACTATCTCAGGGAGGGGGCAGGGGAGGAAGGAAGAGATGGATGGATAGAATTTGGAAATCAAAACATTTTTAAAATGTTAAAAAATTCTTTTAACCTGTAACTGGGGAAAAATAAAATATATATAAAAATTAAGTTTTATATATTCTTTCACTGCCTAAGAAATTCTTAAATATAAGATTCCTAAGCATGCCTCCAAAAATACTTCAGGAACTTAGTTTCTCCTATACAACTTACTCAGGATCCAAATCTTTTGTCTAAGAAATGGGACGAGAGAGACTTGTTGGGAAATGGAGTATCTTAGGGAACAGAAAGGGGCCTAACATCACTGGATCACAGAGTATGTAGAGAGGAATAAGGTGTAAAAAGACTGGAAAGGTAGCAAGAGGAGAAGTTATGAAGGGCTTCAATAGCCAAATCAGGATTATGTATTTGACTGTAGAGGTACTTGGAATCCACTGGCATTTATTGAAAGAAATGCAAAGCAGAAGAGGCTGCTATAGGTTTGTCTGATATGTACTCTAAAGCATAGTTAGACCAGCACATGCTTTCATTGCCATGTGTGAGTAGGTAGCATTGTTATGCATCCCCTTACCCACTTTAGACTTTGGGAAGTCAAAAGGAAATCTGTGAGATGCCCCAATCATCCTAAAAGAGAGGAAAATGAGAGAGAAGAAATTGTCTCTTCCTTTAAAGTATATTGATGGCAATGGTGTTCCTGTTCAATGGTCAATTCTCTTCAACACAGCCCTCTCCACCCAAGTCATGGGGGTAAGTCACAAAGGGATGAGCTAGGAATCTCTGATTATACATGACCATTATCAAGAGGCCAAAGGTCATGTCTCATTGAATGTGACCAGGACAGAGGCTGACCATGTTACAAGAAGTGACCCAGGCAGAGCCCAGAGTCACAGTTTTCCAGGGCACAGACTTGTTCCTATATATGCTCCATGGAATAACCACTATTCCATAAATATTTGTAAAATCAATGAAAACTTTATTGCTTCAATGGGTCTTTAATCTCATCAATATGGACATGTCCTTCAGCACAGCAGATTATGACCTATTGACATCTCGTCGTCTTTTATATGTATTGCCCATGTTTTCTCATGAATCTTTTTCAAAGAATACACTCAATGTTCTCCATATTTCCTTTGTATTTCTTGATATTATTTAAATCAGTACAACCCACTGTCCTTCTGTCTGTTACCATGTATCTCTGCTTACATGAATGACTCACCTGCTTGCTGGCCATACAGCTCCTTGATTATATATTTGATGTGGTTTCATGTATATAATTTATTGTTGATATTATGCTATTGCCTATATATGTCCATCATGCATCTCTTCACTGCTCTTTTGGTGGCCTACAATTTGATTCCTTGAAGGCTGTGGTATTTAATGATTTATAGCTTTATTGGCAGCTACGTTGCACAATGGATAGAGCATAGGACTTTGAATCAGAAAAACCTGAGTTCAAATTTGACATCAGATGCATACTAGCTGTGAAGGGATAATAAATAACACTTACCCTTGAGGGTTGTTATGAGGGTAAAATAAGAAAATATTTGTAAAGTGTTTTGCAAATCTTAAAGCATATAAATAAATTAAAAGCATAAAAATAAATATCACCATCATCTCCATGATCAACATCCCTGAAAGTTGTGGTCTTGCTTCATGAGGAAAATGAATATCATAGATGGCACTACACAATTTCCTAAAAGCAATTCAGGTAGCTCTAGTCTTCTTATTAAATTCTGGGCAGAGATCACTGGTTCTATGTCTTGTCCCAGACACGTACTAGTGGATGAGCTCTATTGTTGTCCACTGAACTATATGTTTCAGTCTTGGCAACAGGCATACTACATATATTTGGTTGTTATTATTTTTTTCCATTGTGGACATATAGGCTAACCTCTATTGACAAATTAAGGACCTCACATAGGAGGTTCAGTAATATTCTAGTGCTTTATTCAATCAGTACAATAGAATTCACAAACAGAAGAATCTAGAAGATCTCACTATTTAGAAGGAATTGAGATCTGATATATGTTAATTACGTTTGGATCATTCATGGGTCATAGATTTATACCACATTTTTACACATGAGGAAACATACTCAAAGCTTAGGTGACTTGCCTAAAGTAACACAGGTAGTACAGTAGAGCCCTGATTTAAACCTAGGTTTCCTACAAATTCAATACTTTTTCCAGTTCATAACATTCTCCAAAGCCATGGCAAATACTATTCCTTACTTATATCTTGCTTTGTATTACTTCTACTGACAACATTACTAAGGAGAGGCATGTCAAAGTCATCTATACATATGCGTCTATCAAGAAATCTTATATAATCCTAATATATGCATGAGAGGTTCCTTGCAGGAATATATTCTTTAAGATTGCAGTTTGTTCTACTGAATCAGATGCTTGCTCTTTAATAGTCAACAAGTGACAATTGCATTGTAGGATTATATTGTGCTCACCATTTAGTCAATTATATGACTGTGGTGAGGCTGAGTTTTTTCATTGGCCAAAATGTATAATGGAAGCAATCAGATGTAGTTGCTGACACATAAAGACGGGGATGTGGGTTAAGAACCTTTTGTTCCCAGCCTATGGCCTGGATTAAATTCATTTTCATACTAAATCAAACATCTTGGGAGTACCTAAGATGTGTACACCAAGGCTTTCGCCTATCTACTTTTGTCTTGTTTTCTGTATATTTATCCTCTTCATTCTCTCCATCTATCCATCTATCCATTTAGTGACTTCATTAGCCACCATGGGTCAATTATCATCTATGCTGAGGACTCCCAGATCTGTATACACAGCCTTTTTCTCTCCTCTGAGCTCTGATCACAAATTTCCCATTCAACATTTCAGAGTCGATGTCCTATAGACATTTCAAACTAAACATGTTCAAAAGAGAAATTCAATTTCTTTAACCATCACCCCCCACCCCAAACCCCACCTTCCAACTTACCATGCTTATATAAAGATTTCTCTATTGCTGTTGAGGGTATCACCATGCTTACCATGCATCCAGATTCTCAACCTTTATGTCATCCTTATCTCCTCACTCTCACCTTACATATTCAGTTGATTGCCAAATCTTGCTGTTTCTACCCTAAAACATTTCTTAGGTATTTTCCCTCCTATCCACTCACATATCCAACCTCCTAGTTCAGGCCTTCATTATCTTTCTCCTGGGCTATTCCAATAGCCTCTTAATTGGTCTCAAGCTTTTACCTTTTCAAATTCATCATCCCTAGGGCCAAAATGAATAGGAATAAAGCACATTTCTCACTATGTCACCTTATTTCAACTGAATAAACTTAAATGGTATATTACCTGTGGGTCAAGTATACAATCCTTTCATATTTAAATCTCTTTATAACTTGCCCTCTTCCTATCTTTCCAATCTTCTTTCAGAATATACCCCTTTATGCACTCTCTGATCTAGCCATACTGTCCTACTTACTATTTCTCATGGTACAATGCCCCATCTTTTATCTCTTTGTCTTTGTATTTTCTGTCCCATAAGCCTGAAATGTAATCCCTACTTCTTCAAATTCCCCCTTTCCTTAAAAACTCACATCAAATACCACCTTCCACGTGAGACCTTCCTTGTTGCTAGTTTTTCTTCCCACTCAAATTGCCTTATATTTATTTTGCAAATATTTGTATGCACTTATATGTACAGATTATCTCCCCCCTTCGCTAGCTTGTAAATTATTTAGAGGCAAAGACTATTTCACTTTTGTCTTTTTCTCTCCAGAACTTAGCTCAGTTCCTGACACATAGTAGGTACTTTATAATGTGGGTGCTTACTGGTTGATGTGTGTGTGTGTGTGTGTGTGTGTGTGTGTGTGTGTGTAGGAGAAATTAGACTTGTCTCATGTGGCCCTAAGGAAGGGAACTATGAAGGTAGAATTTGCAGAGAAACAGATTTAAATCCAATGGAAGGAAATACTCCCTAATAATTTGAGCTATATGGAAGTATAATGGGTTACGAATATAGGTTCTGGATTTCTCCTTAGTAAAGGTCATTAATCAGAGGTTGGATGACTACTTCTCAGTGATTCTATAGAGAAGATTCTTGTATAGGGTTAGACTAGACTACCTATGATATCCCATCCAAACCTGAGATTCTATAATTCCATGATATTTCAAAAAAAATCTTCCCATGCTAATAGACACTATTAAATTTCATTTTATTTTTAAATTCCAATGTGGTATTCTGAATTTACTACTATACCATTAGCAATTTCAGTCACCTTAATTTATGAATCATATTAACTGTTCAGGGATCTCATTCATTTATTGCTTGTTGCTGGGTCTGCCCAAGGCGGAGTCTCATCATCAGATAGTTAGATAGAACTGTAGCTCTTAAGAATTGGTCCTCACCTCTGAGACTCCATTTAACCCATTTTCCTATCACATTTCTTTCATTCCCCTATGCCATTTTAAATCCTACCCCACTCCAAGATCCCAAGCTCCTAGGGGAGGAAAGTGTTTAGTTAGTATAAAACAGAGTTGTCATTGTCCTTAGAGCTCCCAGAACTAGATTAAGATGTAATTGGAAAGAATTTAATCAAAATAAATAAAAATACAATAAAACATAGATTATATTACATTTTAAAACTAAGGCAATATGCAGCCTTCATGGATCCCTATGTATGCATAAGTGACCCTGGTTTCTATTTGAATTTGACACCACTACTACAAAGGACAAGCAAGAGGACCTCAGCAGATTATAAATTTGTAGAAATTTAAGAAGGAGGCGCTTTGCATCCTTTTTTCTTATTCTACCTATGCAAAATGTCTAGGGCATTGGCCAGAAATGGCAGTGGGCAAGTTGCTGGCATGTTTGCATAAATTTAGCTCACAAAAATACCACAAAAATATGTTGGAGGCCTGAGGGAGGAGGCATGAGCATGGGACCTGGACACATTCCCTGGGGCAGCTGTTTCAGGTGCTGTGTCTGAGATGTTGTGTTGTAGTAAAAAAAACCTGGAGACTAGAAGTAGGATGAAATGATACTATTTTCTCTTTCTTCTAAAAGGGTTTGAAAGCAGGAAGTGGAGCATGTTTCAACAACAATAAAAAAAAATCTAGGAAACCCTGACAGAAGACTAGGTGGGAAGAAAGTTTTCAGATCTTATAAAGACCTTCCTTCCTTCCTTCTTTCTTTCCTTCCTTCCTTCCTTCCTTCCTCTCTTCCTTTTCCTCTCTCCCTTTTTCCCTCCTCTCTCCCTCTCTCTCATTCTCTTCCTTCCTTTCCTCTCTTCATTCCATTCTTTTTTGCTTTCCTGCTTTCTAGCTTTCTTTAAACCAGAGATTTTAATGTCAAAAAGAATTGAGTAAGAAGAACAAGGCAATCAGGGTTAAACTGAAATTGTACACAAAGGCCAGTTTGGAAATACCCACACCAGCTATTTATTTATTCCCAAGTCCACAATTATGTAATGCTGTCTACTTTGGCTATCCATGCTCACCCACAGTACACAAACTAGTCCTGAAACAGGCATTTCAAATCATTGCTAGGCTCCGACATTGTCTGATAAAAAGTCTGAATGATAGCTACAATTGGCATACATCTGTAATGGATGGAAAAGGCCTGCTGACTCCCTGTCTGAAAGGGTTTCTCAGGAAAGAGGACCAATCTGACCTGGAATAGGGAGGTCTTTCCTCCCATCTAGTAAAAAATTCATCTTCTCACATTCCATTAACTTTGTTCGGAATTCTTTCTTAGGCAATAGAAGGGAACAGTTCATCTCCAAGCTAAGTTCTTTCAACGAGTATGACTGTAAACACACATACACACACACACAGCACAAACATACACACACACACACACACACACACACACACATATATATATGTATATACACATATATATATATATATATATTTGAAACAGAAGATATACTGTCTTAATACTACCACCATCTCAATTACAAAAACAAAGAGTATTGCTATTTTAAATTTTTGACATTGTTGTTTTTTATTGCACACTTATTTCCAAATGTATTACTCTACCTCCACTACACAGTGAACAATCCTTTGGAACAAAAATTAAAATGAGAAAAAGGAGAAAAAGAAAAGAGCTCATCAGTTTATGCAATTTCAGTGTATAAAATATTCTATACCCATAGTCCCCCACATCTTCAGTGAAGGGAAGGAAGTGCATTTTCTCAACTCTTCTTCCTAGGCAGGTGTGATAATGATAATTACATAAGCATCAGGTGTTGTTGTCACTGTTTTCATCATCTTTGTCTTCCTCCTCCTCTTCTAGCCCCTCTCCTTTTTTTAATTGCATACTTTATTATTTAATATTTTTTAGTTTTCAGCATTGATTTCCACAAGATTTTGAGTTACAAATTTTCTCCCCATTTCTACCCTCACCACCACTCCAAGATGGCATATATTCTGATTGCCCCATTCCCCAGTCAGCCCTCCCTTCTGTCACCCCACTCCCCCTCCCCCCACCCTTGTTCCCCTTAATTTCTTGTAGGGCAGGATAGATTTCTATGCCCCATTGCCTTATATCTTATTTCCCAGTTGCATGCAAAAATAACTTTTTTTGGGGGCATCTGATTTTAAAACTTTGAATTCCAAATTCTCTCCCTCTTCCTTCCTGACCCACTCTCTCTAAGAAGGCAAGCAATTCAACATAGTCCACACATGTATCATTATGCAAAGTACTCCCATAAATAGTCATGTTGTGAAAGACTAACTGTATTTCCCTCTCTCCTATTCTGTCCCCCTTTATTCAATTTTCTCCCTTGACCCTGTCCCTTTTCAAAAGTGTTTACTTTTGATTACTTCTTCCCTCTATCTGCCCTCCCTTCTATCATCCCCCCCTTTTTGTCCCCTTCCCCCTACTTTCATGTGGGGTAAGATATCCAATTGAGTGTGTATGTTATTCCCTCCTCAAGTCAAATCCGACGACAGCAAGATTCACTCATTCCCTGTCACCTGCTCCCTCTTCCTTTCCAATGAACTGCTTTTTCTTGCCACTTTTATGTGAGATAATTTACCCCATTCTATCTCTCCCTTTCTCTCTCTCTCAATATATTCCTCTCTCATCCCTTAATTTGATTTTATTTTTTAGATATCATCCCTTCGTATTCAACTCACCCTGTGCCCTCTTTGTCTATATATATGTATATTCCCTTCAACTACCCTAATACTGAGAAAGGTCTCATGAATTACACACATCATCTTTCCATGTAGGAATGTAAACAAAACAATTCCACTTTAGTAAATCCCTTATGATTTTTCTTTCCTGTTTACCTTTTCATGCTTCTCTTGATGCTTGTGTTTGAAACTCAAATTTTCGATTTAGCTCTGGTCTTTTCACTGAGAAAGCTTGAAAGTCCTCTATTTTATTGAAAATCCATATTCTGCCTTAGAGCATTATACTCAGTTTTGCTGGGTAGGTGATCCTTGGTTTTTAATCCTAACTCCTTTGACTTCTAGAATATATTCCAAGCCCTTCGATCCCTTAAGGAGGAAGCTGCTAGATCTTGTGTTATCCTGATTGCGTTTCTGCAGTACTCAAATTGTTTCTTTCTGGCTGATTGCAATATTTTCTCCTTGACCTGGGAATTCTGGAATTTGGCAACAATATTCCTAGGAGTTTTCTTTTTGGGATCTTTTTCAAGAGGTGATCAGTGGATTCTTTCAATTTCTATTTTACCCTCTGGCTCTAGAATATCAGGGCAATTTTCCTTGATAATTTCTTTAAAGATAATGTCTATGCTCTTTTTTGGATCATGGATTTCAAGTAGTCCAATCGTTTTTAAATTATCTCTACTGGATCTATTTTCCAGGTCAGTGGTTTTTCCAATGAGATATTTCATGTTGTCTTCCATTTTTTCATTCCTTTGGTTCTGTTTTATAATATCTTGATTTCTCATAAAGTCACTAGCTTCCACTTGCTCCAATCTAAATTTTAAAGTGGCATTTTCATCAATGGTCTATCGGACCTCCTTTTCCATTTGGCTAATTCTACCTTTCAAGGCATTCTTCTCCCCATTGGCTTTTTGGAGCTCTTTTGCCATTTGAATTAGTCTATATTTAAGGTGTTATTTTCTTCAGTACCTTTTTGGGTCTCCTTTAGCAAGACATTGACTTGTTTTTCATGATTTTCTCACATCACTCTCATTTCTTTTTCCAATTTTTCCTCTACTTCTCTAACTTGCTTTTCCAAGTCTTTTTTTAGTTCTTCCATGGCCTGAGACCAGTTCATGTTTTTCTTGGAGGCTTTTGATGTAGGTTCTTTGACTTTTTATACTTCTTCTGGCTGTATGTTTTGGTCTTCTTTGTCACCAAAGAAAGATTCAAAAGTCTGAATCTCAATCTGAGACCATTTTTGCCACCTGGCCATGTTCCCAGCCAACTACTTGACCCTTGAATTTTTCCTTGGGGTATAACTGCTTGCAGAGTAGAGAGTATTTTGTCCCAAGCTTTAAGGGCTGCACTGCTGTTTTCAGAGCTACTTCTACACAGCCAGCTCTGCCACACCAGCACTCCTCCTTCCCCAAAAACCGCCAACCCGGACCTGACTCAGAGCTTAGGCAGGCTCTGCACTCCTACTCTGATCCACCACTTAATTCCTCCCACCAGGTGGGCCTGGGGCTGGAAGCAAGTGTAGCTGGAGCTCTGGAGGCAGCCCAGAGCTGTACCACTTCCATGCCACTGGGGCTGGGGCTGACCACACACTCCTTTCACTCTGATCCATCAGTTTTTCCCACTAATCTGCTTTGTTGTCTTTGGTGTTTGTGAGTTGAGAAGTCTGGTAACTGCCATAGCTCAATGATTCAGGGCCTTACCACCTGTTCTGCCTAGCTCCGGAATGGGTTGTTCCTGGTGTGGCCCACACTGGGCTGTGCTCTGCTCTGCTCCCAGCTCCATTCGATAGACTCTTCCCAGAGACCATCCAGGCTTTCCTGGGCTGGTACCCTGCTTCCCTTTGCTATTTGGTGGGTTCTGCAGCCCTAGAATTTGTTCAGAGCCATTTTTACAGTTGTTTGGAGGGACCTGGGGGAGAGCTTAAGCAAGTCTCTGCTTTCCAACCACCATCTTGTCTCCATCCCCTGATAGTACTCGCCCCTCTCCTTTATCAGTAGCTCATGGACTGGTATGGTTGTCACAATTCAATGTAAGTTTTATGGAAATTTACAGATTCATTCTTTTTGGAAACCTGCAGCTGATATGGTGCTGTTTACTTGTTACACAGTTGTAATCTACACATGTGGTTATACACACATACATACAATCTGTTATTCAAATCAGGGATGATTTTGCAATGCAAGCTTTATTTTCAGATATTAAGGAAAATATATTGTAATATCCAAAGTCCTTTATGTGGCTGCTTTACATTTGATTTGAGAACAATTGGTTTTTGTTCACCTAAACTGTTGGAGACCCTAATGTTGTCCTGACTCTTTACACTCTCCAGCCATGTTCACTGAACTCTGAGTATTGCAGGTCACACTGATATAGACCCTCATTTCGTCTGGATTATCTGAAGCTCTCACAGTTTCTTTCTTTCTTCTTTTTTGCTACATTTAGTACTAATGTAAAAAATAATCAGGGAGAAATCATTCATATTTAGAGGACAAAAGTTACCTGGTTGTTTTTGACTATGCTAGTTAGGAAATTACAAAGAATGCCATACACTGGCTATTTTTAAAAATGATATTCCATTTTAAAGTGAGATAACAACAAGCTCTTTTGTGCGTACATCTTAAAAATGTTACTGCATAGTTGATGAGTCTTAGTAAAATAGATTATATGAATTGGAATATTCAACTAACTCACCCTATTGTGAGGGGGAAAAAACAAATCTACAATAATGATTTTCTTTGTGAAAGAAAAAGAAAAGAAATCCAAGGATCTACTACTATTGAATTCAAAAGCAGCAAACCATCTTTTTCTATGTGGCTTTTATCCACACAATTTACAGTGCAAATGCAATTTTGGTATACAAATGCTTCTATGTTGAGAGCTGTGTAGAAAATAGAATGCCTAGTTCCAATTTTCTTGTCAAACAAAGAAAACAAAAATCCTTCCCTATCCTCTGCATTATGCTAGTGCCAATACCACCTCTTTGATGGTAGTTTTGTGTTGTATTGTGTTTTTGCTTTTAATTAAGATATATTGGGTAAAATAATGCTTCATTGTATTGTACAAAATGCTGCAGACTATGGGCTAATTACAGAATCCAGTGGGATTCAGTATAGACCTCACATTGCTGTCGAGTCCATTTTTCAGTTTATCAAATGTTACAGATGTATATTTTTCAGTGGTGTTTTCTTTTAGCTTCTCTTGACCCAAATGAGAGAAACTTACCTTACCTAGGATGCCAATTTAATATTTATTTCACTTGCCTGATTTTGGGTTTATCCTGAATTTTGCATACTGAAACTATATTCCAGACTATCCAGACATCTCCTGCAGAATGTTCAGTTTTAAAGGGAGTAACATTCATGGAAGGCAGTTCATTAGCAGAAAGTAGGTTGGGCTCCAGTCAAATATAGAAGAAATGTCACCCTCATCTTTATTTAAACCTGATTAACCTTCTTAATTTAGTCATTAGAATTTATTGAAAATGAACCAAATATAGTCATTAGTTGTGAACAGAGAGTGGAATCAATTTTGACATTAAATTAAAGGGTAAAACCTCTACATCTACCACCTAAAGACAAAGTGGTAAGCTGGTTAGTGCAAGCCAATTGCAGGGTAAAGAACAAGTATATGTTTCAAATTGAATTGGAATTTACCAAGAAGCCATTGTTTAAAGGGCTTGTGAAGAAGTGGTATAGACATAATTAAGGGTCAGGTATATTGCTTCATAAGGGATCCCATACACAAATCCTTGTTTGTAAGCTTGATTGGTGTTTATGGAATAATTCTTTTGTTTCCTTTGGTTTCTAAATAGGATGCGCAAAAGAGGTAGACCAAATACTAATAAATCATACCTTTGTAATAATTGGCTGAAAATTTTTCATTGCATTTTAAAAGTACAATATGAAAGATCTTAAGAATAAAGAGAAGCCTTCCAGTGGTTTTAAAATAGACCTTTTAGATACGATGTCAATTGGTGTGAATGGGTTTGTTTGCATGTTCTTTCCGACCTTTTCTTTGTGTGTCTGGAAACTGTCAGTTACCTCTTGGAAATGCATTTTCTGCAAACATCATTAGGGTTTTTACACTAGCTAATCTTTCATTGAACTCCACTGGATTAAGAACGGTAATTGTAGCTGTTACTATCGCTGTTTCTATTCTGCGTACTATATACTGTGGGACCTATTAAATTATTGCCTGAAATGGTACAGTAAATTTTAAATGAATTATGATTGTCTTTCATCCCTAAGAAGATCAATCATAATTGTGATAATCAGATGAAGTTAAATGGTAAACTTGAGAGGCACTATTCTTTGCATCTAGTTGGAGATTCAGTTTCAATCTAGGAGTCACTTGGCTGTTTACTGTAGTCCCAAAGAAATAGAATTATAGAGAAAAGCAAGTGACAAGAATAGGTAATTTAGGGAAAATCAAAGCACTGATACATGGGAAGTCAGATGTAAAGGGAATAAGTATACCATGATTTTTGCCCTCATGGAGTTTGCCATCTGGCTGTAAAAATGAATTTATATTAAAAAAATACATGTGACAAATTCCCACACGTAGGAAGGTGCAACTCCCCAACATGTAGTATCGGAAGTATCATTGTGTAACTTAAAAGGAGGCAGAGTAGACATCTCTAGCCATTCTCTCTTCATCCTTGTCCAAGAGAGACTTTATTTCCTGCTAAGAGGGGAAGTAGGAAATAGAGGCAGGAAGTTTGGCCATTGTGCTCTCTTTGGAGAGAGGGAATACTGGATTAGAATTATGTCTATTTTCTCCCTTTTGCCCCAAATGTTCACATGGAATATTTGTGCCTGACCTGTGGGAAGCATTCTGAGCTCATGTTGTATTGGTTTGATCAGCCACAGTTGGACACATTGTAGCTTGACTCTAGCATTGTGATGTCAGTTTGATCCTCTTTGAGAATGAAGGACAACAGCCAATACCAACTGATATCTTCTCCCTTAAATATTTTCAGACTGGGGGAAGTGATCAGGTTCAAGATAACTTCTGATCACTGTTCAATTTTGAGGAGGACTCCAAACTCTATATCCAAAGTTTAACCCTTTTCCCACAAAATACCAGTTCCACAATGAGCATGCTTAACAGTTAGCAAAGAAACCCATTTATCCTCACCAAAAGGAAAACAAAAACTCCTCTACATACACAAGTGACTTCATTTTATCCCATCTTCTCCAACAGATTGCCTCCTCTATTATTCCCACTCTCCCTCTCCAATTTCTCTTTGTTTACTAGCTGCTTCTCTACTGCCTATAAACATGTCCATGTCTCATTAATCCTGAAAAAAATAACCTTACTGAATCCATCCACCTGTGCTATCATGTTGTATCTCTATTCCCTTTTGTAGCTAAACTCTTTGAGAAACCTGCCTGTAATTGATGCCTCCACTTCCTTTCCCCTCATTTTCTTAACACAAATATAAAATCTTCTCTTTGCCATTCAAAGTCCTTCATAACCTAGTCCCCTCCCATCTCTCTGGTCTTCTTATAGATTACTTCCAAATGCACTTGATCCAGTGACACTGACCTCTTTGCTCTTCTTGTCACAGGACACTCAGTCTCCTGTTTCTGAGAATTTCCTCTGGCTATGCCCCATAGAGAGCCCAGAATGCTCTCTCTACTCGTCATCTCCACCCCCTGGATCCCCAGGCTTCTTTCATGTCCCAGCTAAAATCCAATCTTTTGTAAGAAGCCATATGCTTCACACAAGCGGGAAAAGGACCCATATGTACATATAGCTGTAGCAATAAGAGAAGAAAAAGAAATTGAAGGAATTAGAATAGGCAAAGAAGAAGCTAAATTATCACTTTTTGCAGATGATGCGATGATTTACTTAGAGAATCCTAGAGAATCAAGTAAAAAATTACTTGAAATAATAAACAACTTTAGCAAAGTTGCAGGATATAAAATAAACCCACATAAATCCTCAGCATTCCTATACATTACTAACAAAGCCCAACAGCAAGAGATAGAAAGAGAGATTCCATTCAAAGTTACTGTAGACACTATAAAGTATTTGGGAGTCTATCTGCCAAGACAAACCCAGGAACTATATGAACATAATTATGAAACACTTTTCATGCGAATAAAGTGGATAAATGGAACAATATCAGTTGCTTATGGTTAGGCCGAGCTAATATAATAAAAATGACAATTTTACCTAAATTAATCTACCTATTCAGTGCCATACCAATTGAAGTACCAAAAAATTATTTTACAGAGCTGTATAAAATAATAACAAAATTCATCTGGAAGAACAAGAGGTCTAGAATATCTAGGGTATTAATGAAAAGAAATGCTAGAGAAGGTGGCCTAGCCATACCAGATATTAAACTGTACCATAGAGCAGCAGTCATCAAAACTACCTGGTACTGGCTAAGAAACAGAGTTGTGGATCAGTGAAATAGGATAGGAACACAAGATGGAGAAGTCAACAACTATAGCAATCTACTCTTTGATAAACCCAAAGAGGCCAGCTTCTGGGCTAATAATTTACTATTTCACAAAAACTGTTGGGAAAATTGGAAAATGGTAGGGCAGAAACTGGGCATAGACCAATATCTTACACCATATACCAAAATAAAGTCAAAATGGGTTCATGATTTAGAAGTAAAGGCTGATACTATAAGTAATTTGGGAGAGCAAGGAATAGTTTGCTTATCAGATTTATGGAAAAGAAAAGAATTCATGACCCAACAAGAGATAGGGAGCATTACAAAATGCAAAATAGATAATTTTGATTATGTTAAGTTGAAATGTTTCTGTACAAAAAAAAAGCCAATGCAACAAAAATTAGGAGGGAAGCAGAAAATTGGGAGAAAATCTTTATAACTAGTGTCTCTGATAAAGGCCTCATTTCTAAAATATACAGCGAACTGAGCCAAATATATAGGAATACAAGTCATTCCCCAATTGAGAAATGGTCAAAGGACATGAATAGGCAGTTTTCAGAGGAAGAAATTAAAGATATCTATAGGAATATGAAAAAATGCTCTGGATCACTACTGATTAGAGAAATGCAAAACAACTCTTAGATACCACATCTCTCCTGTCAGATTGGCTAAAATAACAAAACAGGAAAATGATAAATGCTGGAGAGGATGTGGGAAAATTGGAATATTGTTACATTGCTGGTGGAGGTGTGAACTGATCCAGCCATTTTGGAGAGCAATTTGGAACTATGCCCAAAGGGCTATAAAAATGTTCATACCCTTTGACCCAGCAAAACCACTTCTAGGGCTGTATCCCAAAGAGATCACACAAGCAGGAAAAGGACCCATATGTACAAAAATATAGCAGCTTTTTTTGTGGTAGCTAAGAATTGGAAATCAAAGGGATGCCCATCAATTGGGGAATGGTTGAACAAGCTGTGGTATATGAAGGTAATGGAATACTATTGCGCTATAAGAAATGGGGATGATACAGACTTCATAACAACCTGGAAAAACCTACACGACATAATGCTGAGTGAGCGGAGCAGAGCCAGGAGAACATTATACACAACCACAGATATATGGATTCTGTGAGGACCAACCCTGACAGACTTCACTCTTCTCAGCAACACAAGGTACAAAGGCAACTCCAAAGGACTCACAATGGAGAATGCTATCTACATCCAAAGAAAGAACTATGAAGTATGAATGCAGATTGAGGCACACTTCATGCTTGCCTTTTTCCCCCCTTTTTTCTGTCTCTTTTGTTTTTGTTTTTGGGTTTGTCTTTTTTTTTTGGTTCTGTTTCTTCTTTCTCATGATTCATTCCATTGGTCATAATTCTTCTCCACAACTTGACTAGTGTGTAAATTAATTCAATGCGAATTTATATGTAGAAGTTATATGGGATTCCATGCCATCTTGGGAAAGGGGGGGGAGGGATGGAAGAAAATCTGGAACTCAAAATTATGTAGAACAGAGTGTTGTAAACTAAAAATAAAGAAAAATTTAAAAAAAGAAGTCATATGTCTTCCCATATGGTTCTTGATTAGAGTGTTGGTGATCAGGGCATTGTAGTCACATAGGTTTATACATCTAGGGTTGGATGGGACCTCGAAGACCGTCTAGTCAAATCTCATAATTTTAGAGATAAGGAAACTGAGATTGAGGTTAAATAAGTTATCTAAGGTCATATAGGTACTTAGTATCATAGGTGGGATTTGAACTGAAATCCTCTGAATACAGACAGTGCTCTTTGCACTGTTCTATACTATTTCCCTATACATAGACACTTTTGTTGTTTTCTATCTAAATAAAGGAATAATGAAAAAAATTCAAAGTATGTTAAATGGCTATGGAGTTATAAGGGTAATAGTACCTACTATGGCTACTCAAAGGGGAGAAAGATCTATGTGAGTGGGTTTGGTCAGTAAGAGCTTCACAGAGGGAGCATATTGGATCTGGAGTTTGATGAATAAATACAGCTTTTATAAAAAATGTGAGGAGGTCCTTCCAGTCAGAAGGAACTACAGAGAGGTACAGAGGCCCTAAATGTTGGTAGTGTTTTTGGAGGACAATGAATAGGGAGTTGGGGGAAACAGTGAAAACAGAATGATCCTTTAAGAAACAGATCTTTCTTTGAAAAACGAGCATCCCTTTTCAAATAGTTTAACTATTTTTGTTTATCTGAACAGGCAGGATTATAGATTTCTTAGAACCCTAAGGAACCCTAAAGGTGAGGGTATGCTGGCAAATGTTTAACAGCTGCCTTTCAAAAATAAGTACACATGACATGCTTTTAAGTTTAATCTAATATGAATTAATAACATTTTCTCCAACACTTTCTTAAGTCTATGCAATCAACAAAAGGAAAAAAAAATCCCTCCTTTGTAGGATTATTTTAGATTTCTGAGGTATAAATGCTCACAGTGAAAATTTAACAATAATTTGAGCTGGCTCCAGCTACAGATTATCTAGTCCAATCTGTTCATTTTACCAATGACATGAGGAAGCCGAAGTCTAGAGCAGCAAAAAGCATTGTCTAAGTTCGCTCTGTGGGCTTTGAATCTAGGTCTTCTGACTTATAAGCTATGATTTCAGATCATTAGACGTTCTCATACCTCTCTTTTGAGTATTATTTCATTGTCTTTTCTTTCCTAAGTCTTTTCATTTAAATTATGCACTCCCTGTTTTATTTCAGTTGTCCTTCATAAACTACAGAAATTCTACTTTGCTTGGTACAAAATAAATAAATAAAAATGAAGGAAAATTGAGTCTAACCATGAGTGCCTCCCATTGCTCTATAAGGGAAAATGGCAAATTAAAGTTGACAAATGTTAATATGTTGACAGAGAGAGCCATAACATTATTTCAGGTATTAAATATCATTTCAATAAGAATTTTCCTTTTCAGAGATTGAATGTAGCTTTTGATTGCATGAAGAAATGACAAAGAAATGCAAACATCCCAAAAGAGCCAGAGTTTGACCTCTGACCCTCCTAGTCTATTCATGGCTACTCATCAAAATTTTATGTGCAGTCTCAAATGTCATTCAGAGTTCACCAAATTAAATTACCTCTCACATTACCCTTTTACCTATCCGAGCATGTTTTTTTTTTTCTCCGACAAACACTGAATGATCAGATTTCCTATTGTCTACTCGTCTGTAAAGAGAAATATTTTGGGTAGGTATCTCTTAATCAGCTGGTATAAATTAGCATAAAAATGACAGGTCCTCATTTGTGATCATGTGATAGAATTGTTATTAGCTGATCCAAAATTCTTTGCTTTTCTCTCCTTCTGACAGGGGAGATTCAATTTCTCTTCATTTTAATAAGTTGAAATATGTTCCCTTTTTCCTTTTACAATTTTAGGCTAAAGAAAGGGTCCTCTAGTCAAAGTGAAATTTCTTCAACCTATCTTGAAAATTGTAATATTATTACTGCATGTTCAATTAAAAATAAGTATCTAGTGAAATATTGATAGCTCATAGTTTATCTATAAAAATGGTTCTTTAAGGATTATTGCCTAATGGGAATGTAATTGAAGTATCCGGTATGTTTAAAATGAGCAGTTAGGTAGAGCAATGGATAGAGTGCTGGACTTGAATTCAGGAAAACTTGAGTTCAAATTCTGCCTTAGATATTTTCTAAGTAACTTAACCTCTCAGCCTAAGTTCCCTGATCTGTAAAATGGGGGTGATGAAAGTGTCTGTCTCTCAGTGATGTTGTAGGGATCAAATTACATAATATTTGTAAAGGAATTTGCAAAACTTAAAGCTATATATAGGTGCTAGCCATTTATTATTAAAATTATCATTATCATTAACAACTTTGGCATGTTTTTAATCTGCTTTGGTTGTTGCATATGACTCTTATTTTAGAAAATCGATTGAATCCATTGTAAAAAATAAATTATGCTCCTCTTATTGGAAGCAAGTTTGAAATAAGGACTGTGAACATAAAATGCACATTGGACATTTCCTACTCTAAACCTTTTTTAAATTGGTTACCAAAGCTCATAAATATTCTTTTGACCCACTGATGCCTGCAGTGTTTATAGAGAAACTAACCATATGCCCAAACTTAGCTCTGTGTTTATTTCTGTTTCATTGATACTGCTTTTATTGCTCTTATTTATAGTAATTAGAAAATAAAATTTCATTTTTTTTGTAAATCTTAGCCAGTTTTTACCTTATATTTCCATATTATTAATAACTTACACATAATTCAAAGAAAATTGTGTATATTCAATCATGATTTTTTTCACCCTACAAAAGTAGAAAAGATACCCACAGAGGTCAGAAATGAGCTCTTTGCTTGAAAAGATTAAAAGAGAGGAATGTCTGTAATGAGATGATATTCACTACTAATAAATATAAAATAACATACACAGGAAAAAATTAATAACTAGCATACAAATCAGGTTTTATATAGTGGTAATCCTGAAGACCTAAAATGTCCTGGGTAGAATAAAATATCTACCTCAGTTTCATGTATTTAAAGCTGTTTTGAGATCAAAGATTTAAAAGTGCTCATGTTAATTTCCTTGTAAGATTAGGCAACATTGTCAACCAAATTCTCCCTCTCCCTTTCAACAAACACTTACCAAAATTCTGCTCTGTGCAAAATATCAGGTTAGGCTTTGGACACGGACACACACACACACACACACACACACACACACACACCCCATTCCTATTTTCAATGAGCCTATTTATTAAGTTGGTGATATGGGAATACTAACTACTGAGGGGAGTTGGAAAGGCTTCTTGTAGGAAGTGGAACCCACGTTAAAACTTGGATGGACGAAGATAATTACTGGCAAAATTGAAGGTAAGCATCCCAGATATGGAGAATAATCTGTGCTACACAGACAGGGAGCTCTTATAGGATCATGGACTTAATAATAATCTACTCCAACCTCTTTATTTTTATTGTTGTTGGTTACGTTAATTTCTTTTTCAATTGTCAAAAATGTATTTTCTCTCTTTTTCTCCTGCTATTTTCTACACTGTAGGGTGGGAGGGTGGTGGAGGGGGAGGGTGTTACCTGCAATTATCATGCACTATTATTCATAGTAAAGCAAAATTAAATCCTATGTTGGCTGTGTCCGAAAATGTATATCTCATTCTGCATATTAGTCCCTCACTTCTCTTCCAGGAGGAGGGTAGAATTCTTCAACATTAGTTGTCCGGAATCATGGTTGATCACTCCATTAAGCAAAGATCTTAAGTCTTTCAAAATTTGGCAACCTTCCCCCCTCTGCCTCCACCAAAGCTATTGTTTTAGTAGAAATCGTTCTCCTGATTCTTCTCATTTCACTCTGTACTCATTCATGTAAGGCTTCTTAGATTTCTTTGTAACAATCTCTTTCATCATTTCTTATAGCATAATTGTATCACATTACATTTATATAACATAATTTGTTCAGGAATTGGCCAAATAATGAGCACTCCCTTAATTTCTAGTTCTTGGCCATTACAAAATGATCTGATATAAATACTTTTGTACATAGGATTTTTTCCTCTTTCTTTTATCCCTTTGGGTTATAGCCCTGGCAGTTATATTGCTAAATCAAATATACAAAGTTTGGTAACACCAGGGGCATTGTTCCAAATTGTTTTCCAGAATGACTGTACCAATTCATAGCTCTCAGTCCGAGTTCCCTGATCTGTAAAATGGGGATGATAAAAGAGTCTATCTCTCAATGATGTTGTAAGGATCAAATTACATAATATTTGCAAATGAATTTGCAAAACTTGAAGCTATATATAGATGCTAGCCATTTATTATTACTAAAATTATTATTATCATTAATAATTCTGGCATGTTTTTTTATCTGCTTTGGTTTTTGCATATGACTCTTGTTTTAGAAAATTCATTAAATCCTTTTTTAAAAATAAATTATGTTCACCTTATTGGGAGCAAGTTTGAAATAAGGACTATGGACATAAAATGCATCAGTATTTTTGTTTTTTTCATAGCTGCTACAACATTTGTTATTTCCCCCTTTTGCCAACTTTGTCAATCTGATGGGTTCAAAGTGGAAACTCCTAGTGGCTTTAATTTGCATTTGTCTAATTATTAGCAGGGCAGCTAGGTGGTGCAATGGATAGAACACCTGGCCTGGAATCAGGAAGACCTGAGTTAAAATCCTGCATCAGACACTGGTTGTGTGACCCTGGGCAAGTCACTTAACCTTGTTTGTCCCAGTTTCCTCATTGTAAAATGAGCTGGAGACGGAAATGAAAACTACTCCAGTATTTTTGCCAAGAAAACTGAAACGGTGTCACAAAGAGTCAGATATGACTAAAATGACTGAACAACAAAATCATCAGCAGTTTGGAGCATTTTTTCACATAGCTATAGAGAGGTCAGATATATCTTGTGGAGATCTGTCTGTTCATATCCTTTGACCACTTAATCACAAGAGGAATAACTTATTCCTATAAATTTGGATAAGTTTTTTGTATATATTGGAAGTGAGACTTTTTTCAGAGAGATTTAGAGCAAGTACCTCTCCCTCACTTATTTTAACTGTTTTTTTTTTCCTGATCTCAGCTACACTGGATCTATCTGCACATTTTTTTAAATGTACATTTTATCTTTTGTGATGCTTTCTACTGCTTTATTGGTCACAAATTCTTCCCCTGAAATATAATTCCTTCCTTCTTTCTATTTGTTTATGATGTGATCTTTTATAACTAGTTCATATAAGCATTTGGAACTTATCTTGGCATAGGATATGAGGTGTTGATATAAACTTAATTTCTGCCAGACTTCTGTTTACTTTTCCTCAACAGAATTTCTTTTTACAACTAGTAAGTCCTTATCCCAGTGGCTGGGGTCTTTGAGATTATTGGACACTAGACACTAAGTTCACTTGTTTTAGAATGATGCATACATAATCCATTCTACTGATAAACACCTTTATTTTTTAACCGGTACTAAATTGTTTTGATGATTACTGATTTTTAGTGTGGTTTGAGAGGTGATACTGCTAGTTACCCTTCCTTCCCACCTTTTTTTCCTCAGTTTCCCCTGAGACACTTCATTAGGTTCCTCCAGAAAATTGTTATTGTTTTTCTAGTTCTATAAACCAATCCTTTGAGAGTTTGGTTGGTATGACAAGTAAGCAAATTAATTTAGATAATATTGTCACTTATGTTTTATTGGCTTAGCCTACCTCTGAGCAACTAATATTTTTCCAATTCAAAGAAAATTGTGTATATTCAATCAAATACCAAGTATTTGATATAGTCTATAATTGTTTTAAAGAAAATTTCTCTTTTTATCTCATTCTGCTGGGTTTGGCTGATAATATATTGAAATTCTGGTTATATATGAGGATTTATTTTATGTCCTGCAAATTTGATGAAGTTATTAATTTTTTAAAGCAATTTTTAGTTCACTCTCCTGGGCTCTCTACAAACACCAGCATATTTCTTGCAAAAAAAGCAGTAATTTTGATTTTTGCCTATGCTTTCTCAATTTATTTTTCTTATTTTCTTGGTACCACTAGCATATATATAGCACTATATAAAACAGTAATGATTCTAATGGTATCTTTACTTCATTCTTGATCTTATTGGAAAAGATGCTAGTTTATCACTATTATGTATAATGGTGGCTATTAATTTGGGTATGTTTGCTATTTTGGCTATTTATGATGGAAAGCATCATTTTGTTTGTAAGTTTTCTAATGTTTATAACAGAAATTTGCATTGTATTTTGTCAAAATCTTTTCGTCTATATAACCACATGATTTTTTTTGTTTTACTTGCTATTAACATGGTCAATTGTATTTAGAATTTTGCTAATATTAAACTAACTATAAATTGCAGTCATAAATCCACCACGGTCATAGTTTATATATCTATATCTATATATGTATGTACACGTATACACACATGTATATATTTTGATATGTTGCTGTAGTCTCTTTGCTAATATTTTGTTCAACATTTTTGTGTCAATGTTCATTAGGGATATTGGTCTATTGTTTTCTTTCTCAGTTTAGGGATAAAGAACATATTTGTATGATAGAAGAAATTTAGTAGGATCCCCTATTTTACTATTTTTTCAATTAGTTTATATAGTACTGGAATTTATTATTCTTTGTATCTTTGATAAAATTTACTTGAATCTTTCTGGTCTCAGGTCTCCTCCCATGCCTTGGGGGATCTTATTATTTTTGTTTATCTTATTTTTTTGGCTCATTCAGTTTCTTTTAATGTGATTGGCTCGTTTATATTCTCTAATTCTGGTTTGGTTAATCCAAATCTCTCTTTTTTCAGGTGCAGAAATTGAGGCACAAAGATCTTAAGGGTCTTGCCCAATGTTACATAAGTAGTAAATTAAGTGCCAAAACTGGTGGCATCAAATCCAGTCTTTGTCTACTGCACCATGAAATGGCATACTATGTATAGAAAACAGCAAATTGCTATAGGCTAATTTGCTTGGGTCATAAAATCCATGATTAGGAATAATGCCAAAAAGCAAAACAAACAAGCAAATAGTCTGGAAAGATAGGTTAGAACTAGAACCAGGTTGGGAAGGGCTTTAAGTGCTAAATAGAGCAATTTATATTTTATCCTGGAAGCAGCAGGGAACCATTCAAACTTTGTGAACCAAGAAGCCACGTGACCAAATATGTGCATCAATGTGGAAGCTTTGTGTGAGAGATATATTAGAGAGGGGAGAGAATGGAAGGAGGGAGAAAATGTAGGAAGTCTTACAACATATTTGCTAAAACACTCTAAATAATGACAAGAAAACAAACAACAAACACAAGAAAACCTCTCAATGTTCTGTATATACTAGGTTAGTATCTATTTAAAACAATAGATTTTTTTTTTTGTTAAAAGTTAGTTTAACTCTTAATGTGGATGTATATGATAATTGTCCAATCTGGTAAACTATCCTAGGAAATATACTATACATACAGTCACTTATGCACCACATATTCATCCCAACAGGGACATGTATTTGAATGTCCTTTATGAAACTGAAAGAGAGAGACCAAGATTCCATCCCTAACGTACCAGTCATTTTAACTTCTTCCATATAATTTGGCAAAGGGTATGTCTCCTCAGTCTTCTCAATGATTTGATAACATGCCAGCATTTGAACTTATAGGTGACCCCTATCAGGGTGCCTGCCACATTTTGTGGATCCACTGAAAGTTTTTCATAATACCTTTATGGATTAAGAATAACAGAGCTAAATGATATTAAGTGCCAGCCAGAATAAAAATGAAGGAAATTTTTTTTCTAGAAAATAGTTAAGGTACAATGAGTATTTGGAATTTATTAGGTTTCTTTAGGATTTATTTCATCCAAATGAAATACTAAGAACCAAAAAAAGTTTCCACATTAACCTGCAGACATCATTTTCATGGATTTAGACTAGGGGAAAAGGAAAGGCTGTCTACTAGGAGGTTGTTTCTATGATTAATTTTTGTTCTTATGATTTTATTGGAGTGGGGAACTCCTTGGTGTATCAACAAAGCAGATTGACTCCTTTCCTCCAACTTAGAGGTTAAGAGAATTGCCTGGAGGCATTGAAGGGTTCCCTGTCTTGAAGATGGTCACAAAACTAGAATTCTATACTGTCTCTCCAGTTTATGACACTATTTTTCAACAGAAAACATGCTGTAGTGAAAGAAAGATTGAACTAAGGCCATAGGACCTTAGTCTGAACCTTTGTTCTATCACTGATTACTTGTGTGATCTTGTGAAAGTCACTTCTTTGGGATTCACTTTTTTCTTTTGTAAAGGGAAGGAATGGAACTAAATGATTTTTAAGGTTCTTTCCAGATCCACAGCCTATTTATTCTCACATTAAATGAATGAGTTGCTTGATATGATGTAGTAGTCAAAACTTCTTCAAGAAAATTGTCATCAAGAAGAATTTTTGAGACAAAGCACCCAATACTCCATGTCATTTTGACATGCTCCAAATAAACTGTGATCCTAGCCATTTTTCTGAATTTTAGTGACCTTTCTACTTTGTCTTCTAAGGAATTTCCTCATTTGCCAGAAAATTCTTATATTTATAGTGGGTATATTCTAAGAGGTGATAGATACTTCTCTATGTAGACACTCCCTTTAAGTAAATTTCTAAATTTAAGTAAATATATTTTAGGTCTCAGTGACTTATGCAATGTCTGTTGTTGGTCAACCTTGAGGAATTAAAAAAAAAACAGAAATAGTTTTATTGGCACAAATCCCACATGAAGCTTTAGCTTTTATCTAACTGCAATTTTTGTCATTGTTTACTCCTCTTATTTTGGTGTATACTATATGTAAGTGGCAAATGAGAACTTCCATGTAGCCCAATGATAACACCAGGGGGAAAAATCTGGTGATACCTATTATTGGTTTTACCACTAAATTGTTTCTCTCAGCCTCAACTAGTCTCTTCCATGGCCTCATTCTGCTTATTTGCACTACAAGGACCCTTCTTCATCTTGAATAGGTTAATTTTATCTCAGACAATTCTAGACACTTTCTCATTATCTGACTCCCCTAAAGGCTCGGGGACTCACTAAATACCCTAAAATGCTAGGGTGTTAGTGTAATAAAATGCTTATAACATTGATTTGCAGAGTGTCCCAACAGGAATCTCACCAGGACAAGGAGCTTCATGCTCTGAACCCTTTCTTTTCTTCCATTTGCATACTGTGCTGAGACTCTAGACTGAAGTGAAATATCTTCTAATTCTTATAAAGAGAGAAATCCGTGTAAAAAGATCCATTATTAGAGTAAGGGTATATTGAGAAACACACAGGAGTCTTGCATTTATTCAGGATCGTGTAAGGGGAGAGGGAGAGATGTACTCATCAAGATTTTTTTTTCTTTTCTTACCTTAATTTACCTTATAACATGGATTTCTAAGTGAAGGAAGAAAGATCTAGATGTGATTTTGCTAATGAATGTGTGATGACTTTGCAGTGACACAGAGAGGTGAAACTAGACCATTTTGTCATTTTGAGTTGAATGTAAAAGGGCATCAGAGAGCTAGGCGCTAATGGGCCCTTTATCTGAGAATCAGTTGAGACTGAACCTAAGATACCATGTTCATCTTAGGCTCCTCATTACTTAAAAGACATATACAAATTACAAGGACTTCAGAGAAGAACAACAGAAAAGATTAAGGCAAAGAGCATGGAGGAAGAGAATCACAGAGGAAGATTAAAGGAGCTAAAGATCTTTGTGTTCTCTAAGGAACAACAAAGTCGGCAAATGGTAATGGTCCACAAATCCACTCCAAGGAGGATGGCAAATGATGAACATAGCTGAAAGAGATAGTGGGATGAAATCTAATTTAATCTGAATAATTGTGGTGGGGGTGGAAATCCTTTATCTTGAGTTTGATAATTTGTGGAATCGTTTCTTTGTAAGGTGATGACTATGTAATTAAAAAAACACAGCAGACTAATTGCTAATAGGTAGCACTTGTATAGTTTTTTAAAGGTTTACAAGACATTTTATATATATTAATTCATTTGATCTTCAACAACCTCGTGAAATAGGTGCTGTATTATCCTTTATTTTACAGATGAGGAAACTGAGATAGAGAGATTAAAAGGGCTGCCCAGGGTCACACAGCTAGCATCTCAGGCAGGATTTAAATTTAGGTCTTCCTGACACTAAGTCCAATGCTCTGTCCACTTGGCTACCTTAAAAAAACTCTGTAGAGAATTCAGCAATATAATTTTAATTACCATCTGTAGCCTTTTCTTTACATAATAATGTGTTGCCGTATACATAAAAATGGTTCTTGTTTATATAAAACTTTGAAATGTATTAGTTGCCCAGATAAGAGATTGTGAAAATATGAGCTGTATCCATTTGACATTTAAGGGGTTGGAATTTTCAGAATGACTTGTGACAGTCACTTGAACTTAGGCCTTCTTACATCAGTTCCAGCACTTTATTTACTATATCAAGGCTCGTGGAACACTTGGTGCTTTGAGACCATGCTGTGCTGCAACAGGCAGTCTTCATAAAAGAAGAAAGTGGCTTGGGATATTGGAGGAAGAAATGGAACTGAATTGCCTATAGCATAAATTTAGGGGTAGTACGGTAAGCCGTCCCCCAGTAAGAGAAAGTGTAGAAACAGATTCATGCTAGAACAGCTTTTGGTGAGAGAGTAGAGATTAATTCTACATGCTCTATTATTCTTCCTTTAAATAAGACCTTAGGGAAGGGGCTAAAAGAAATCCTTTCTTTTCTTGTCAAGATAGATTTTACCTATTGCTAACTTGTCACAACTAGAAGAAACTGCCATCTTCTGTATGAAGAGAAAACATACTGTGTTGGAAGAAGAAAATTTGCACTAACTCAAATTTCTTCCACAAATGTGGGCTTACTATGCCATTTCAGAGAATTTCTTGAGGCACAGAGAAGTTAGGTAACTTCTCCATGAACACACAGCTAGTGAGTGAGTGAGTCAGTATTCGAACCCATGTTTACTTAATGACAAATTAATTACTCTAGCCACTACATCATGCTCCAGAAGTTGCCATTAAAAAAGTGAGGGCAAATGTTGATAACCTAAGGAGTTGTAAGCTTACATGTAGTAAGACTTCATACTTCAAGACTCTCATTAGTACATGATTTTATTAATATGGGTATCTCTTTCATCAGTGAAGATTACAATTCACCCATTCCTTCTAATCTTGTGGGATTCTAATCTATATGTTCTGTAAATCATCGAGAGAGGACTGACACCTTATGCTAGAGACTTTTCTCTGTTTCTTTTAATGCTTCATGGAGCCAGTGCAGTAATCGGGCTCTCCTTTATTCTGACAACATGATCTTCTCGTGTCACATATGTCCTCAATGACAACTTGCATAAGATCAAGATAGTTGTCTTGCATTTGCCACTTATAGTACATATTAGCATTATAGGATATAGAATTAGAGCTAAAAGGAACCTTTGATACATTCAAGTCCATCTGCTTCATTTTATAGATCAAGAAACTGTCAACAGAAATTTTGAGAAACAACATTCTGAATGATCAATTTATTAGCTAAACTAGCAGTAACCAATAAATTGGGTCTATGGTCTGTCAATAACCAAAGACCCCTAGGAATGAGGGTCTTTTATGGTGATTAACAGGAGGATAGAGTAAGATCTCAAGCAACATAGGTGTGGCTTCTTCTGATTGGCCAGAAAATAAAAACCATCTAACACCATCTTGATATTTCAATTGTTCGCAACTCTCTTTCTGAAACCTCCCCCTTTAACACAGACAAGATGTGATTTGGGTCACAAGACAAAGATGAAAGAATTTCTATTGGCGGTCTGCGGCTAGGTGGATACAGCTCCAGGCCTGAAGTAAGGAAGACTCATCTTTGTGAGTGCAAATTTGGTCTCAGACACTTACTAACTATGTGACCCTGGGCAAATCTCTGAACCCTGTTTGCCTCAATTTCCTCATCTGCAAAATGAGCTGGAGAAGGAAATGGTGAATTATTTGAGTATCTTTGTCAAGAAAACCCAAAATGGGGTGATAAGAAGTAGTTGTTCAATGAGGAGGTAGGATAAATGTCATCTCAATTCCTCCCCATTACATCACTGTGAGATGAGATCAGTCTTTGGGTGATGGGATTATTCTAGAGAGATGGTAGTTTAAATTGATGAGATTTGACCTTTAAGGTTAATTTCTCCAGAATGGGAGTGGTGGGTGAAGTTATGAAGGTAAGGAAAAAAAAGGGGGTTGGGAATATTAAATCTAGCTTGATTAAGTCTTAAACTATAATTAAAAATCAATTTTCAGTTTCACAAAACTGAAACAAAGAGAGGCTGTGTGACTTGCCCAGATTTACACAGCTAGTAAATGTCTATGGCCACATTTGAACTCAGGACATCCAAAATACAAGTCCAGGGCACCATCCAATATTCCATGCTGCCTCCAAATAAATCGTGAGGAACCTGTCTTGAGAGACTAATAAAGACATCAGTCTTTCCTGTCCATCTTGCACCACTTACTAGTGAATGCTATGTAAATGTGGCAAGTCTGCCAGCGCACTTGAGAAATGAGAGCTAGACCATGCAAAAAGCTTGTGTATCTTAGAAAGTCTTATAAAATAGCTATCTGGATTTCTAGTAAGAATGCAAATATTGAAGAAATGGGCACTACAGTTTTCTTCTGTGTTCTTTTAGAAGGAAAAAAAAATGTGTCTTGCTTTAAGACTTCAGGTCAAGTTTCATGCTAACCATCTATGCCACACAACCACCAATACATTCAGATAAAAACATGACATAACACAAAAATTACTTCCAAGCTTTCCTTTTATATACCTAACAAGCCCTGCTTCTAGGATGTGGCAAGAATGTTTCTTCAGTTTTTCATTTCTTAAGAATTCCAGGACAGTAACTGATTAGCAAGAGGTTGGTTATAGAATTAGAATGTCTTCCCTTTTTTTTCCAAATTCTCAAGACCTTTAGTAAGGATAAATGAAACACTTTTATCCATTTTCCCAAGGACCTAGGAGTCATAAATATTTTTCCCTTTAGGGATATTTAGGTATCCTCTATAGATGTGTAACTCTGGGAGAGAGAGAAGGCCCTTCTCAGTGGTTTAAGATCATGAAGGAAAAGAGCAAAAAAAAAAAAAAAAAGAATGCAGCTATATGATCATACAGAAAAAATAGGTGTTGTGAGACAAATGACCAACATAAATTTAGGCATTCTAATCATTCTTTAGCAGAGCTTTCCTTATCTAATTGCTGCATACTGGGTGGCAGTTGCCAGGAAATATCTACATGTTTCTCTGGTTGGAAGAAGAGCAGGCAAATATATTTTTTTAAAAAGGGCCTTTGATCAAGAGGTTTACAACTTCCCTTGAGGTCTCATACTGCAGAGGTAGTTGGATTTAAATTTTTTGTTGATCATGGTGGGGAAAGGAGATGTGTTTATCAAACACAGCTAAATAAAATGGAAAGTTCTATGGAATCAAATGCAAAAAGCCTGAGGTTAGGTGCCTTGTTAATCATACAGGGCAAAAAAAATCATAGAATCATTTATTTAGTGCTGAAAGGGATCTTCCATGTCATCTAGTCCAGCCCCTTCATTTAACAGATGAGGAAAATGAGACCCAGAGAGATTACGAGACTTGGCCAAGATCTATCAACACCAGGGGCAGCAATTGAACCCAGTTCCTCAGACTCCAGAGTCACTGCTTTTTTCATTGCATCATGTTGTACATATGTTACTTCTAAGAGAATGCAATCACATGTTAACTTTTACAAATGAAAGCTAAAATTTTCAGTTAAAAACCCATAAATAACACTTATGTCCTCACATAAATTTTGTACTGTGTTGTAAATTCTGCTAGGTTGCACAGTGGTTAGAGTACTGGGTGTGGAGTCAGGCAGACCTCAGTTCAAAGCCAGCCTCAGACTCTTAATAGCTGTGTGATCCTGACCAAGTCATTTAACTCTGTTGGCTCAGTTTCCTATCTATAAAATGTGCTGGAAGAGGAAATAACAAACCACTCCAGAATCTTTGTGAAGAAAACCCCAAATGGGGCCATGAAGAGTGGGACACTACTGAAAAAACAACTGAACAACGAAACTGAAAATGTACTTTAGCAGGAGTTAGATATTAAGGGATGACTCACAAACAAGTTGACAAAAAACAAATATGTTTCTAACACTTAGGTATTGAAATAGGAGTATTTAAATGTAGTGCTTCATTTGTATTCATTGATGAGCATAATTTATTATACAATTACAGGCAGATCTATTCAACTTCCTATGAATTTGTTGTTATTCTGCTTTCATCTACAAATGATCTTGGGATGATCTGACCTAGCTAGGTCTCATGCTAAACTCTCCAAAGGTTTATTTTCTACTTAATTACTTGTCTCTGTTTAAGATATTCCTCTTACTCATAGAACCTCAGATTTGGAAGGGATTTTATATACCACTTAATGCAACCCAAAGCTACATAGTAATTTCCTCTACAGAATTTTCAGCAAGTGGTCATCCAGCATTTGCCTGATGATCTGTTATGAAGAGAAATCCACTATCTCCTGAGGTAGCCCATTCCACTTTGGGATAGTGTTAAAAGTTAGGAAGTTCTATCATCTCTTCCCATAATATGAGTTTGTCTCCTAAGCTACTGTTGCTCTTCACAGCCATGTTTCTTTTCTTGGCAAGGAGATCTAAGTGTTTGTAAACTAAGGCTGTTTCTGAATTTCATATCCTCTTCATTGGGACATCTATTTTGCTAACTTCTATGAAAACTATAATAATTAATGTTTTATTGTCAATTTCCTAATTTTTGTTTTAAAAGATCAAGTTAGAGATTCCCCTCCACCCTCTCTTTTTCCAGACAGCATAGTTTTCTATGCTTGCAGAATCCAACAAATATTGGCAGGTTTTACAGACTTGAAAAGGTTTGAAGATAGGTCCAACAATGTATGTGTAAAGACCAGCCCTTGGAACTTTATTTAAAGGGATATGGCCACAAAGATTGGCTTCCAGGCGATGATTTTCCTTGTCAATTATAGAAATTCCAGTCCCCCAACCCTAATATGTTAAGTACTATGAGGTTATGATCTACATCAATAGAAAGAGTAGCCATGGTGATAAATACAACCACCACCGCCAAAAATGGACATAAAATTTTAAATTATTCCTTTAATAAATTTGCTGTGCTTTTCGTAGGTTATGTCATTTCCCAAACAGCTTACTTATCTCATTTCCCAGAACTTGCTCCAGACTTCTTTTCTTCTCTTCAAACTACCAAATTTAAATTTGTCTCCTCTATTTTAAAGAGATGACTGTGTCTTCTGCTATGCTAAGAAGATCAAAACTATCTGACAAGATCTTCTTTTATTACCTTCCTCCTTCAAAATTTATCCTTGTTCATCCATTCTTTTCTCTTCTTCTGTCTCCTTTTTTTGAGGAAAGAAGAGCTCCAACCAGGACTCAATTCTGAGTCCTTCTTTCTCACTATCTCTTCAATTTAATTTAATCCTGTGGGTTTAATTACCTGTATGTAGATGATTCAAATTTTATATACTTAGTTCTATTCTCTCTTCTGAGTATTGCCACTAGCTTGGTGGGGTTCCCCAGTTAGAAGTCCCATAGACATATCAAATTTAACAGATATAAAACAAATCATCTACTTCTCTCCTACCCCTACCCTTCCTCTAAATTTCCAATTTATGTTGAGGGCACCACTATCTTTTCAGTCTTTTAGGTTTGAAACTTTGAAGTTATCCTTGACACTTTATTCTGCATCTCTCCCTTTGCAGATATAACCAATAATAATAGTTGCCTAATCCTACAAATTTTACCCCCATATTATCTTTGACTTCTGTCCTTTCTGTTTTTTTTAAACTTTTCATTTTATTTTAATTTATGGAATAAAACAAGCATTTCCACAACATAGTATAATTTTAAAAAAAATGATTACACATGAAACTGCAAATTCATTGTGTAAATTTGCCATTTTAAAAAATACATAATAAAGTTATCATGTACATTTCTTTTTCCCCTCTTTTCTTTCTCCCCAACCCCCTGCTCTAAAGATGGTTACTGCTAGACACAAAGGTGTATATGTATATATGTATGGGTGCATATATATACATACATATATACATGGATATGTGCAAAATCATTCTATATATACTTTTTTTATCATTTCTTTCTGTCAATGCAGGTAGCATGTTTTTCATTCTAATTTAGGCCCTCACCTACTCTAGTGCAATAGATTTCTAATTTGTCTTTCTGACTCCTTTTCCACCCCTTCCTCCACACAGCTGAGGACTGTGCCAAAATAATCTCCCTTGTTCTATAATCTTCAGGAATATTGCTTCTAAGATGAAAAGCCAACTCAATTTCCCACTTAAGTCCTTCCCATTCTATTTCTTGCCAACCTTCTTAGATAGTTCTTTTTAATCTCTGCTCCAGTCAAACTGGGCTACTTACTGTTCCTTGAGGTTTCCTAGCATTTTACAATCCTCCACTTTACCTCAGACTACTCCTAGAATCATAGGATTATAGATGATCAGCTTTAGGACTGGAAAGGACCTTTGATTGTCCTTTAGCCCAAATCCTTGATTATATAGATGAGAAAGCTGATACTTGTAGAGATTGTGACATGCTCAAGATCGCCCAAGTAGTACAGAAAGTGGTGGAATTTGGAACTGAATGCTAATTCTCTAGTTCCAGAACCAGCAGTCTTTCACTGTCATGCAGTACTTCCCATGCAGTCTATATTGGATTATTCAGCGTTTCCCAAACGTATCTCAGTACTTACTACCTGGGTGCTTTTAACACACTGTCAACTCTGCTCAGAATATCCTTGGCACACCTCTCCCGCTCTGACATTCCATGCCATCAATCGAACTGCTACTCTTGGACCTATCTCAGATACTCCTTCATGAAGCATTCACTTATATGCAAAGCTGGGAGGGGTCTCTCTGCCTTCTTTAACTTTCCATAGCATTTGGATTTCTTAGTTCTAAATTGAAAATTTACCTGGTACTGGCTAAAAAATAAAGTGGTGGTTAGCACAATAGATCAGGTATACAATACACAATAGTAAATGCCGATAGTAATCCAGTGTTTTGAGGGCAATAATTCATCATTTCACAAAAACTGCTGGGAAAACTAGAGAACAATTTGAGAGAAACTTGGTGTAGACTAATATCTCACACTATATACCAAGATAAGCTCAAAGTGAGTACATGGTTCAGACATAAATTTTATATGTCAGATCCATGGATAAAGTAACGGTTTATAACCAAAAAAGAGATAAAGGGATTGCAAAAGGTATGAGGGATAATTTTGATTAAATTAGATGAAATTAAAAAAAAAGATTTTGCCCAAACAAAACCAATGGAGCCAAAATTAAAAGGAAAACAGGAATCTGGGAAAGGTTTTTATAACAAGTTTCTCTGATAAAGGTTTCATTTCTCAAATATATAAGGAACTGAGTCAAATTTATCAAAATAAAAGCTGTTTCCTAACTGATAAGTGGTCAAAGGATATAAACAAGCTATTTTCAGAAGAACTCAAAGTTGTCTATATTTATATAAAATGGTCTAAATAGCTTTTGATTAGAGAAATGCAAAATAAAACAACTCTGAGGTACAACCTCACTGCTATCATATTGACTAACATGACAGAAAAAGAAAGTGATAAATTCTCAAGGGAATGTGGAAAAATGGTGCAATGTGGGTAGAGCTATGAACTGGTTGAACCATCCTGCAGAACAATTTGGAAAAGGCTGACAATGTCTATACCCTTTGACCAAACAATACCGCTACTAGGTCCATATCTCAAAGAGATCAAAGAAAAAGGAAAAGGATCTATATGTACAGAAATATTCATAGTAGCTCTTTTTGTGGTGTCAAAGAATTGGAAATTGAGGGAATGCCCAGAAATTGGGTATTTGCTAAACAAGTTATAGCATATAATTTTAATGAAATACCAGAGTGCAGATGCAGAGTGAACAGAACCAGAAGATCATTGTGCCTTGCAAGAGAAATATTGTAATGATGATCAGCTGGAAATCCTTAGCTATGTTGTACCAGAAGCGAGCGAGACACACCACAGAGTATAAGTTTTAAGTGGAGAATTTATTAGCCGGCGGCCATCGGGGTACGGCACCACAAATCAATGGCAAATGTGTTGGGGTGATGGCTTGGCTTATATAGGATATGGGGGTACAGAGTAGGGGGGAAGAGGAACAAAGGTCCTGGCTGATCAAAAGATTCAGTCAGGTTATCGTACTAGTGGGATAATCTCATTTACATTCCTTGGTGGAGTCACAGAGTCCCAGGGATATCTCCCAGGAAGGGTCTATCAAGTTATCTCTCAGTGGGATAGTCCTATCTATTGACATTCCAGGAAGGAACCAAGGAGTCTCAGGGATATCTGCTAGACAGGATCTGCCAGGTTATCTCTCAGTGGGATGGTCCTATCTATTGACATTTCAGGAAGGAGTCACTGGATCCTAGGGGGCTCGTCAGTAGCTAGGGGTTACTCAGGGGTTCCTAATTTTCCTTGTATTACATTCCCCACTTTTTTTTCTTCATGGGAATTTCAAATCCTTGAAAAAAGGAACGACCTGATGGGGCATAACAATAAAATTAGGAGGCCAACCAAAATGCTAAGCAGGGGTGACAAGAAAAGGAATGCTAGGTCATTGGCCCCAGGGGAAGGCCAGACCTAGTTGGAAAGACTCAAGGAGAGTCCAAGGAGCCTCCCCAGGTACTGCACTCCAGAAATTTAAAAAATGGTATAAAACATCCCACATTTCCCAAAACATCCCACATTTCTATAAAACATCCCACATTTCCCAAAACATCCCACATTTCCCCCTTTTTGGTCAAAGGCAAACTGAAAGTTTCGCCTAAAGACCAATTAAAGGTACGGAAAAGACTCTATTTTCCACAGGGTGAAGTTTTAAAATCCCTATCTAGGTGGAGTCAGGTTTTCCCTTTTCTGTATTTGGACATCCCCAGGGATGGGCAGAAATTGTAAACTAATTGTAAGTAAGCAGAGGGAACATAATAAAAGTTCAGGAAAAACAGTCTTGGGAACACAAGGACGCAGAAGGGAAAAAAGCAGGTCTTTGCTCAGGTTCTGGTTCCGGATCCCGTGAGAAAGCCGTCTGCATCCGGTGCTGTCCCTCTCAGGCTCTTGGAACCGCAGGGCGAGGTCTTCTATAGGCCCAGATGTCCACTCCTCACAATGTTCATTTAAAGCAGTATTTTAAAATCCCAGATGCCTGATTGTAGTTATCTGGTCCCTTGATAGTAAAAGAGAGTTCTGCTTCTCTGGTTCAGATCTAGAAATTCTCAGACAATTGTAACTTACTATAACTTACAGATACCTTACAAAGGGGATATATTTTCACCTGTACCACTATCTTATACAATTTTCTTGTATTAGCATCCAATTTTAAGATCTTATTACCAAAACACACTTAACAGCTCGAATTTCCAGAATTGATAAATTTTTAGAGCCAATCATACACATCTGTACATAATTGCCTTTTTCAAAATTCGCTATGCCTTCCTTTTATTAGACATTGATCACATTACATCTTTGCCTTATTTGCTTTGCCTAATCATTTTCCCCTTTCGGAGGATGTTATCCCTATATTATTTCAATGTCTTATTGGTCATGAACCTAAGTTAAAATTGTAAGCTATTCATACCTGTATCCTATTATAATAACTCAGAGATATTTCGATATCCATCTATCTATTACCTAACAGATTTAGCATAGTGCTTACAAAACTTCTTGATAATTTAAATTTGCTATGAAAGAAACGAGGGACTATGTCATATATCTTAACAGAAGGAAAGAACTTACTTCCTTAGCTCTGTTTGATTCCAGGCACGAGTCATATCTGATAGCCAATCTTATAGTCACCAGGTGCTGAAAGCAGGGCTTAGGTGTAACCAGGTGGGGACTTTCCTTTTCAGAAAGGAAACAGCAGAGTTGGGAAATAAAGTCAGGAACATCCTACCTAGGCTGTGTCCAAGGTCGTCTTCACGACTGCTCCCAGGCAGACCCACCTAAAAAATTCTCAGCTTGTAATGCCTGGTGTGCCATTACCGGCTTCATGTGACCTAGTCCTGTAATCAGAGCTTAAGACAATATTAAATTGTAGTCCCATAAAATCTTAAATAGCAAATAAATATCCTTCAGATAAGACTGCCCAAATTTTATTGAGCTAACAATTATCAAATCAAGCTACATAACTTTTCCATCTTCTAAATACTTCCTCACACTCATCTCCAACTTACTTTGACCATCTGAAACTATCATTCTCGGGACAGGAGAGGCTTAGCTAACTCCCATTTGTCCCCAGACTTTCTTATCTGCCTTTCCTATTTTCCCTCAACCTTAATTCACCTTTCCAAATCTTTCAAACCTAGTACTAAGTCTTCTTTACATTTCAACCATAAGACAAAACAACTCATAAGTTAGTACTTTCATTGTCATAACTGTGTATACTGGGATCCCATTCCAGCTTCTTAAACCACAAAGACACAAAAAAGGGGATTTGATTTTTCGTGATAACTCATTCTAAAAGAAGGAACACTTATTAAAAAGATCTGCCATCTCATCTCCCCCTGAAGGTGGGTTCTTCTCCATCAGTTGGCAGACTTCACTAATTAAACTACCAGGCCAAACCCATCTCAAGTCTTAGTCTAATCTTATCAGTTTTTTTAAAAAGAAGCCAGGTTGGAGGCTTCTAGGCCCCTACCTTTCTCTTAATGCTGCCCCTCTCCTTTCCTTCCCTTCTGACAGGTGGGCTAAGGTGAAATTCTTTTCTTCTTATCTAAACTAAGGGCAGGGAGGAGTAAGGAATTTAGAAGGTCGTTTGGAACCTCCTTACTCAAAAAAACTTGAATAAGGCATCAAATGGGCCTTCAACCTCCCTCTCAACGCTTCTATAGATAAGCATTAATTCTAATAATTCTAATAAGGTTCTCACCCAGAAACTCTGAGAACTCACAATAGGTTTGAACTGCAACCAATTGGCTTACAGGTGGAAATTCAGCAGGCCTTCTAAAATTATACAAAAAGATTTTACAGAACATTTTTTTCAAAAGTATTTTCCCTTCTTAAAGCAAAACAACCTTCAAATGCTGGAATTCACTAAGTTGGTGCCAAATGTCCTCATTCTCAAATATTGCACAGAATTCCTAGACATTACAAAGTTCCTTAATCAAAAAGTGTTATAATGGGAGGACACTTAATTTCTATAAATTACATACTCAATTAATTAGCCTTATCACAATAATAAGGTTTACCAGGACTTAAAAAAAGCTTTTTTTTTAATAAGAATTCCTCTACACAGAAAACCACACAAGATTGATAAGAATTCATGACTAGATGGTTTCAAAAGTTCTTGTTTCAGTTAACAACCTCATCTTAACTAACTACAATTCTCAATCTAACAACATCCAGATTATAAGAGAATTATTCTCTAACAGCACAGGTAATGCGATGTTAACCAATTTGTATATAATAACTAACTTAGAAATAAGTACACCACAAGCAATTATCATGTATCTAAAACTTGAAACAGATTCCAATTAATTACCAATCTAGTGATCATAACTGAGTTGGATAAGCAAATCAAATGATTCATAACCACTAGTGGTAACATTTTAATTTCTAAGGCCCAATACTCTCTGCATTGTAAAAGATTACCACATTTTTCAATATTGCTGATACATCTGTTTGTCAAATTACACAATTTAGAAATGTACCAGTGCCCTAAACATAATTATGCATTTTAAAACTTGAAACAACCCTTTTATCAATTTAGGTGATCACATTTCTAAATCTCCTTGCACAGAGAATCTTTCATATCATTATTTGAAACTATAACTTTAAATCACCAGATATATTCTCATAATAGAAAACTTTTTCACGCAAAAAGTCTGTTCTCATGGTTAAATATCAGTATTATTAATTATTTACTTGTTATAACCACATATAACAGTTCCAAATTTTATCACATCCCTTTAAAAAAACCCAATTCACATATATCAAAATCAGATTAAAATTGCTATAATATCATTTCTTACCACACAATGGTCTTCTCAAATTTCACAATCTAAGAGAATTTTTGGGAACACAATGCAAGTTTAGAAATACAGAAACAATAATTTTCAGATGACATTTATTGCATTTCCAGATACAATATAGGAATTGTTGGTCTTATTACTTCTGATATTATATATTAATGTATTAATATATAAATACATGTAACACATATACTAATACATTAACATCCCAAATACACTTTATTTAGCTGTATATTCTTCAGCACCACTACCTTTGGCCCAGGTATAGGAACTTTTGCCTGGCCATGAATGAACTTATGAAAGAAAGAGAAACTTGATTTTGTACCCACTTTTTCCAAGCTTCATCTTATACAAAAATGCCTAAAAGGATTTTTTTTTTTGGACTCCCAAGGGAGATAAGAGCAGGAAAAAATCCCTTTTAGTTTTCTAAAGGGCTCCTCCCTAAGTGGGGCCTGGCAGCCCCTTGAGGGCAAGGCGCCTACCCTTCCAAGCACTAACTAACCAGCCCTATTTCTTTACAAGTTTCCTTTAGTTTCAGCTTTGATAACCTTTCAATGTGGAGGGTGGGGGAAGGGTGAGGCCAGGAGCAGCACATGGCAGCCAAGAGTAGAACATGGACTCCTGACTAGACAGGTAATCTCAAGCTGCTATTCTACAACCCCCTAAATTCCTTATACAGGTTTTCTATCTCTCTCTTTCACAAATTCACCTTTTAAACTTTACCACAAGGACGGGCTACAAAGGTACTCAGGGGCACAGGACTGACTGTCAGTCTGTGAATTTCAGTCCCTCTCCTCCTTTCGCCCGGTGGGGAGGGCGATTTAAGTTTTTCCCTACAGTTCTCCTGCATTCTCTTCTAATCTGATCCGGGAGGGGGGAGTTTGATTTAACTGCTCTAACCTTTACTGCAGCCCTACTGAAAAGATCTCAATGATTGTAATTCAAGTAAAACTTCACCCCTTGCTCACCCCCAAAAACCACTTTTGTACTTGAATCTAAGGGAATCCGGGACCAAGACAAATGCGAGAGTCCCGCTGAAGACTTTAACTAAGGTTTTAGCCAGAAGGCATTCATTGGGAGGAGATGTTTCCAGCAAGAGTGAGCTCCTGGAATGGATTTACAATTTCAGGAGTTCTTTCTTCCCAAATTCAACTAACCAATTTCCAAACTTTTTAACAATTTAAAACCCAGAATTTGCCAAATTTTAACCCATTCCCCGTGGTTCCACGCTGGCCAAACGGGAGCCACAAGGAAGGGAGTCTTTTTTTTTCCTGGTGGCAGCCTGATATCTCTGGCTGCCTATGTTTCAGATTTTTTTAACAAAACATAGACATTTCACAATTGACACAGACACGCTAACAGAGACGAACTCAAAACACAACAAAATTCACGGTGTGGATCGAACTGAAGGCTAAGCAGGCCCCCTCAGAGGAAAGATTTCCTCCTCAAAGATACGACCCCCAATCTCTCTCACACCTCCCGCACAAAACAGAGACCAACAGCATGGGCTAATTGGAGGCTAAACAGGTCCCCTCAGAGGAAAGAAGATAAACCAGGTTTCCTCTTCAAGGAAAACACCCCCAATCTTCCCATACCTCAAACAGACCCGGTAGCATGGGTTAACTGAGGCTAAGCAGGTCCCCTCAGAGGGAAGAAAATAAACCAGGTTCCCTCTTCAAGGAAAACACCCCAATCTTCCCACACCCAACACAAAACATATAACCAATGGCATGAGTTAACTGGGGCTAAGCAGGTCCCCTCAGAGGAAAGAAAATAAACCAGGTTCCCTCTTCAAGGAAAACACCCCAATCTTCCCACACCCAACACAAAACATATAACCAATGGCATGAGTTAACTGGGGCTAAGCAGGTCCCCTCAGAGGAAAGAAAATAAACCAGGTTCCCTCTTCAAGGAAAACACCCCAATCTTCCCACACCCCAATAGGAAGGGTGGCGTCCCAGCCCTCCTAGCTCTGTACCACAGCCTCGTCAGGGTTTAGCATGGTATCAGAGACCCAAATGGCTAGCCCCAAACCAGAAACCAAACCAGAAAAACCTTACCTCTAGAGGTCTACAAAACCAGAATTCTCCGTAGGCCGAAAAGGGACAGGTCAGCAAAGAGTCCATTCTCCGAGACCATCACTCCACATCAGAGTCCTAGGAAAAGAAATCCCCAGGAGCCGGCCCTCTGAAGTGAGAGAAGGTGGATCGGGGGCAGAGACTCCCTGCTGAGGTCCGGAATTCTGTGTGTGTCTCCAGGGCGGTAACACGAAATACCGCCGCATCTCGCTGGGGGCTCCAAAATGTTGTACCAGAAGCGAGCGAGACACACCACAGAGTATAAGTTTTAAGTGGAGAATTTATTAGCCGGCGGCCATCGGGGTACGGCACCACAAATCAATGGCAAATGTGTTGGGGTGATGGCTTGGCTTATATAGGATATGGGGGTACAGAGTAGGGGGGAAGAGGAACAAAGGTCCTGGCTGATCAAAAGATTCAGTCAGGTTATCGTACTAGTGGGATAATCTCATTTACATTCCTTGGTGGAGTCACAGAGTCCCAGGGATATCTCCCAGGAAGGGTCTATCAAGTTATCTCTCAGTGGGATAGTCCTATCTATTGACATTCCAGGAAGGAACCAAGGAGTCTCAGGGATATCTGCTAGACAGGATCTGCCAGGTTATCTCTCAGTGGGATGGTCCTATCTATTGACATTTCAGGAAGGAGTCACCGGATCCTAGGGGGCTCGTCAGTAGCTAGGGGTTACTCAGGGGTTCCTAATTTTCCTTGTATTACAGCTACTCTAATCAATACAATAATCCAAGACAATCTAAAAAAACTCATGATAAAAAATGTTATATACCTCCACAGAAAGAACTGATGAACTCTGTTTATACATTGAAGTATAATTCTTTCACTTTATTTTTCTTGCTTTTTTTCTTCCAACATGGCTAGTATGGAAATATATTTTACATGATTTCACACATATAATTGATATAATATTGCCTTCATTCTTAATGGGTGGGGGAAGGGCTACGGTGCAGCGGGAGAATTTGGAGCTCAAAATTAAAAAAAAAGTTAAGAATACATAAACAATACATTAAAAATATAATAGAAAAAATAAATTCAAAGTGTGCCTTGTAACTATCTGTTATTATGCCCTTATTACATTACAAGCTCCATGAGGACAGGGGCATTCCCTATGCATCTTTATATCTTCTGCAGTCCATGCACATGACTTAAATATAGTTGTCTTCAATGAATATTCATTGAATGCATGAATGAAAAAACTTTTGAGTGAATTCAAAGTCATTTAAAACCATTGCTTGAGATCCAAACAAACTTCTTACAAAGTGAGAACTCTCTCAATTACCTTTGCCTGCTTTTGAAATTCAAAGCAAAGTTCACAAAGCTGACTTTACTTTTAATTGATTCATTGTTTTGTTTATATTGCCTAGCACAAATCAGAAGTAACCTTGTACCAACCAAATAAGGAAAATCTCTCAAAAGTATGTTGACAACACTGAAATTAAAAAAAAATCTGAATACATCTATAGCTTTTTTTTTAAAATCTAGATTTAGCATTAATGAGATTCCATTTACTAACCAACAGTTGTATTTGATCATCTAAAAAGAATGTATCCAGGGTTTATGCTTGTAAGAGAAAGCATTGTCAATAAATACCAAACATTGGTTTTTAGAATGGAAGTGATGTGCATAAATGAGACCTATTTTTTTTCTGCTTGTATCTGAATCCTTCAAAAAGAATATACAAATATGCTTGGGTACTAGATGAAATTATAAATGAAATTATTTTTGTTTCTGGTGAGCTTGCTATCAGGGACTAAGTGAAGGACTGGGGTAATGATTTGTTTTCTGATCTGTAATTATACACAAAGATTTAGGTAATAAGTAGCAAACATGCTACCTACGTTTGGCATTGGGATTGAAGGACACCGAGGCTCTTTAATCATCTTATTTAGCGACAATCACTTTTGTTAAAGTCATTTAACTGAGAAAAAGATCTGAGAAGCATATTTACTATCTCTAGTCTCTTCCTGGTAATGATTAGAATCAGGGTGAAACATGTAACGCTCTATGTATGTCACCAAAGAAAAGATATTTCAATGCACAATTGGCCTTTAGCGGAAAGGGACTCAATTTAAATGTTTACATTCAAATGGTTTTCTTCTGTTTACAAATTCTGGGGACACTAGCCAAGACATAGTGATATTAGAAACAATGTCGGGCTGAGTTAAGCCCTTTGGGTTTTAGCTTTGCAAATGATCTTAAAACTTAGCTTTTTATACCTCACTTTCATTCATTCATTCAACACACATTTATGGTACACCTACCATGTGCAAGGTACTGTGTTAGATCTTAGAAAAAATACAGCCCTGCCCCCGGAGAAGATGGCGCTGCGAGCTGCCAGAAGCGTGCGGGCCGTGACCTCGTCCCTGTGGGCGGCAGCCGGGGCTGAGACCCCTGGGTCCCTGGTCTCGCTCGCAGCCACCCCCGTGCGCCTCCGGGCCCACCCTGGCCCATGCTCCTCTCCCTTCCTGGCAGCCGCCGGCTCCCGGGGCCTCTGCACCAGCGTCCTGCGACTCACCGTTCGAAAGTTCACAGACAAACATGAATGGATATCAGCTGAAAATGGTATTGGAACAGTGGGAATCAGCAATTTTGCACAGGAAGCATTGGGCGATATAGTTTACTGTAGTCTTCCAGAATTTGGAACAAAATTGAACAAACAAGATGAGTTTGGAGCTTTGGAAAGTGTGAAAGCTGCCAGTGAACTCTATTCTCCACTAACAGAAGAAGTAACTGAAATTAATGTAGCTCTTGCAGAAGACCCAGGACTTGTCAACAAATCTTGTTATGAAGATGGTTGGCTGATCAAGATGACTCTGAGCAACCGTCAGAACTTGATGAGCTGATGAGTGAGGATGCATATGAGAAATACGTAAAATCTATTGAGGATTGAACACTGGAACCCCAAATAAGTAAGCATAAGAATACAGCCCAGTATAGATTTGTCCTAAACTAGTGGTATATGGAAGGTTAGCAATTTTTACACTTCTGAAACAACACCATGGCATGGAAGAAAATCTGAACTACTCAGAAATGACTGGATAAAAATGCTTTTTGCTATTTGCACCTTTTGCACAACTTCTTCCTTGTAATTTCAAGTTAGTGTCTGTCTAGTTCTGAATTCATCGCATCATGTGTGGTAAAAATGAATTTTAAGATCATGTACTTCAGAGCTAGAATTTTATCTGTAAAAAGCCTTAAATCAGTAATGTAATGGCCAACTTCATCCATCACCAGTATTGTTCGAAATACATTTGGTTTTCTGTCCATGGGAATAATTTACTGAGATTGGTTAACTGGATGGTGTCAGATGCAGTACAATACCAACTTAATTTTTTAATAAACTGCTTGGCTGAAGCTATTTTATACAGATGAGGCTTCAACCTTGCAGCAGAATAGGTAATGAAATTTAATAAACTTTTTAAAAACTCTGAAAACAAAAGAAAAAATACAAAGGCAAATAAAACATTGTCTTATATAAGTAGGGGTTCTTAAAGTCAGGGAATTTTGTTTATGCCACAAATGCATGCATGTTCACGTGTATATGTGTGGGTATGCTTACATGTGTGCATACTACATGTATTTATGCCCCAAAGATATACATATAAATACATATAGGCATACAAACATGTGGATATATATTTAAATATGTATATATGTATACTGCATAATATACATGTACATGTGCATTGTCACATTTTTGGATTTGTACCTTAGCCAAAAATGAATATATGTGATTTCATCTTCCATATATGTGAATACATATGTCTATTTATATGCACATACACATACATGCAAAAACGTGGCCTAGAAGTTCATATTCAATGACCTTGCTCCCTTTAATTGACTTAGGTTGTAGCTAATAGTTTTTTTGCCTGCCAGTCTGGAAAGAACATTGGGGATTTAGAACCAAACCTCTCATTGTGGCTTGTTGAAAAGGTAGCAACTGAGACGATTCTGAAAGGGTACAGCATGGTCATTAGAAATTAAGTAGGAGTTAAAAGGAATCTCTAATAATGCATCAGATACTTAGAAAATTTATCTTTTGGACAGTAAACTGCAATTCATACCTGGACATAGAATGCTCAAAAGTTAAACTAAATGCTCGTGGCCTCAATCTAGCTGTCTGGCTGTAAGATGCTCCAGATGAGTTTAGCCCCTGGAGGTGAAGCCTCTTGCTGCATATAGCTAAAGCTCTTGGAACTGTAAGGTCTTCTCTTTTTGGTGAGAAGATCAGCTAAGGGTTCTTTCCCAAGTTTGGTTTCATGCCTTAAGGACCTAGGCCTCTGGCCTTAAAGCTAAATGAGAAATGATAGAGCCTTCCTCTTTTGAATAGCATATTATCTGACTACACAGATGGAAACATAAGCCACACACTCAATGGAACCACACTGGTTAGTGGCCATAAGACCAGCAGAGTACCACCTAGCCATGTGAGATCATTGAGAAAAGCAGCCTAGAAGAAGAAAGATGATGTCAGCAGCATAGTTTGGGGAAGGTCTTCCTTATTAGGAGCCCCTTTGCCCCATATGAACATATGTGATTTGATCTTTTCTATATGTGCCTTGTCACATGTGTTCCCTATTATTTCTTCCACAGTGTTCACTAGTTGTGTCTACTTTTCCTATTGAAGAGTTTATTTTTATAAAAGAGTGTGCTCTAGACTTATGGAGAAAATGTTCTATTAATATAATAGGGTTCTAGGGTGTATACCAACCCTATCAGCTTGTGTGATTGATGCAACCTCTTTATGTGGAGGATGGATCCTATTCAAGAATTATGATGAAATGTCAGGGGAGTGCCTTGGAGAGCCCATGGAGCATGCATAGACATTCTGTAAATGGTTCTGGTTTGCTAGGTTTGTGAGGGGGAGAAGCCTTTTTCAATCGGCTGCATAGACAGAATTGAAGATGTCTTCAAAAATCCTGAATCAGCTTCAGCTGCCTCTTTACTTCATTAATGTGGGAGGAGAAAGTCAGGCTGGTGATTTAGCACAGGCCTCCCTCACTCAAGTCAAAGTCAACTGCAAATCATGTCATCATCTCCCTGATGTCATGGTCCTCTTTGAGAAAGAAGGACAAACACAACCTGTGAATAACATCTCCCTCTCCCCGTCCCTCTCCCTCTGTCTCTCTCATCTCTGTGCTCCATTTCGATGGCTGAAGGCTACCTCCTTAACTTTGGCTAAGTCTCTTTCTCAAGTACCCAGCTTTAAACCCAATTCACTCTGGATCTTATAGATTGGACAATAGGTCCCTGCCCTCCTAGCACAGAGTGAATGTAAATACTAAATAGTAACTGTTTCTCTTTTGGCCAGAAACTCTGAGGGTCTTCCTCTCCCAGTTTGATTTTTTCTTTTTCTTTTTTTGAGTTTTGATTAAAGAGGTCATCTCTTGATTAACTTCTTAAAGAGGCCTATTCATTGAATGGGCATTACCTCACAAGTGAGAACCTGAAAAGACTTTAGCTTGAAAGGGCCAGGGTCTCCCATTGCATCCTGAGCCACCTCCAGTTATCCTGGTCAATATTAGACCATTGGACCTAGATGGCTCTGGAGGAGAAAGTGAGGCTGGTGACCTTGCACAGCCCCCCTTCACTGAATCAACTGCAACTCGTGTTGTCATTTCCCTGATGTCATGGTCCTCTTCGAGAGCGAAGGACAGATGCAACAGCTTCATCAGTGTCCAGTGGGAGGTTTAATCTCTGTTGAGAGACTGTGAGGTAAGTGGGAAGGCAATATGTCCCCCTTAATTCTTTTCCTTTTGTTATGTGGTATTTTCCATTCTATGTAAAGAGAGTGAAGTCTCCGGGAGTTTCAGAAGTTGAGAGAACAAGCTACAAAATTATGGAGTGAGTATCCAGGCTAGATGTTGTAGTCAGCTACACATGAATTCTTCAAGAGCAAGAAGCCATTTGCATTCTTCAGGAGTGTTTGTTAGGACCCCAAGGTTTATCTGAAAATTATGCTGCATCTGGAAATTAAGTTGGGATCAATGCTATGTTGTAAATGAGATAGGTTATGAGCAAACTTTTCAAGAAACCAAAGTAGCGATGGGGAGAATATGCCCAGAATTACTGGAGGGAAATGCTTGTATGTTATTGTTCTATCTCTGAAGTAAATATTCTTTTGTAAAAGCTACTCAATGTTAAGTAGTTAAATGGAACTGGAGTGCTGCTAACTGGCCCCTAACATATGAGGGTAACACAGTGAGTAGAAGCTCAAGCCCATGGCAACTGAAAAAAGATCACTCTTGAAACCTTCACAGTATTCTAGACTCTGTGGAGGCAAAGAAGCAGGCCTTATGTTTGGAGAGAGATCTAGAGTCTGTATTTTGTAGTCCTTTTTGTTAATTCTTTAAAAAAAATTGACCATATAATTTCATCACCCATCTATGCTTGAATCAGCTGATTAGTAAAAATATATAGGGATGGGTGGGGAGGTAGGTATTCCTGAGCTATGGTTTTGTGTGAATACAACCAAAGAATACCTTAAATCTTGGATGATTTTTCTGGACCACTCACATATGAGACCTACTTAGTGCTCCAATTACTATATATTGTAGATTGACTAATTTGAAAATGTGCAGATGGAGAAAATAACATTTTATCAATAATAAATCCTTTATACCATTTTCATTTTTCATTTGTGCTATTTTTAAATACCATTTTGAATTAAGCAAATGCTTTAGATGGTCAATTCTCTAATATCTATTTTAGGAGTTCTAAAGGTATTTTAAAGTTTTCAAATGAACTTTTTTTTCTTTAAAAAAAATCTACCTCACAAGAAATTGGTATTCTTACAATGAGTGAGTTTTGAAAACTGAAAAGCATAGGTTTGATTCTCAATTCTAGGTAAGCAAATTTCATGGAATATTTGATTATTTTCTATTTCCAGTGTCCTATATTGATGCAAATAGAAATAGATGCCATTATATCAGATTTTGAAATCTTTAAGAACTATAGAATGGTCTTTGAAATAATAAGATGGTGTTTTAAGTGTCCTCATTAAATATCATTGTCACTCAGAAAACTGCAGAGGCATCATTAAGATGATTTTGTGATAAGTTTTAAACCTACTACATGGAGAATTAGAAATGATACTTCTCTCCAGAGTTTATTTATTCTTGTCATTCAGAAATTCACCTTGCAAATGTTTTTGACAACCCATTTTCTTTCACGGTGTAGGAAACTATCCTATGAAAATTTTAGCCTCTTTTCTTAAGAATATTTTGAAATGTTAAAACTGAATACATTTTTGAACACTTTCAATAAAAGTTATCTAGCTTCAATTTCCATTATTTCCTTTGTCATGTTAACTATTACATTTTCTGTTTAAAATAATAAAGAGATGTATTAAATAAAACCTATCTGTTGAAATATATAAAATTTAATGTCATCTCTACAGGAGACTTTTTAAAGTTGTTCTTAAAAATAATATATTTTGGAGAAAGAAACCCCTAAACAAAATAATTCTATAGTTTTTATACTCAAGCAATGACCACACTAATTTGAAAATTAAAAAAAATGCTTGCTCCTGAGAAAGTACCAATCATGCTATTAACACCAAATTCATATTTATGGGAAATCCAAGAGTTTTTTTCTTTTTTCGGCTAGGTTAATTTGTGTCTCTTGAATTCACATGGATATTTCTAGAGATTCTGAGTTGTAATTGGAACATCTCATATGTCTTAACTTGTTATGCTTGTTTCAGAAATTTGGGGAATTTAAGAGATTATCCAGTCTAATTCCTTACCTTCAGGTAGCGTGGATACACAGAAATAGCACAAGGCTGCAGTTAGAATATCTAGGTTCAATCCTAATTCTAGTTGTATAAACTTAGGCAAACAATGCCATTTTTTGTTTCCTTATCTTCCTCACCTTTATAATGAGAAATCACTTCATAGGTTTATCGTGTAAATCACTTGAAATTATGCACGACAAAGCATTTAAAAAACTGCAAAATGCTATACAAATGTGAGGTACTGTGATTATCTTTATTTTACAAATGGAGCCATCATGATCTGTACAGGTTGAACTGCCTTGGGGTAGAAGTGGGTAAAAATACGGGGCTCTTGACTTTTAGAATATTGCTTTTTCCACTATGCTCCATTTCCCAAGCTTCAAACTCTTGATGTGTTTCTTTTATAGTATCCCTTCTACAATGCTTCCTGAGAGTTCCAAAACAATCAAGAGCTATCTGTTATTTGTTACAGCTGTTGTTGCTGCTGCTACTGATGTTGCTTTTTTTCTTTTTAATTTAAATTTATTTATTTAACATATTTAGTTTTCAGCATTGATTTTCACAACAGTTTGAATTACAAATTTTCTCCCCATTTCTACCCTCCCTCCCACTCCAAGATGGCTGATGTTGCTTTTGTTGTTGGCGATAGTGGTGATATTACTGTTGGTGTTGTTTCAGAGCAGGAAAGAAGAAGGAAGGCTGCAGAGGACAATGAGGTCCATTTCTTCATGTAACTGTATTAGATTGGAGTAGGACCTGTAAGCCATTTCATTTTTTTAAACAGTTAGTAGTTTCTGATCAGCATCTTCTGCCGATAGTTTGTAGCATGTTTAAGGGGCTAATTCTCCTTAATAGCGTCCTCAAGGCTACCAGTATAACCAGGCTAGGAGCATGCTTAGTTTGCCTAAGCTCTGCATATTCCCAACCCCATCGGTGGGTGATGTAGCAAGTTTTTCAGTTATTTTCATAGCTGCTGCATTGCCATGAACTGAATGGGTGAGAAGGGAAAAGGACTTGCCCTTCCCATATTCTTCTACTTTTACTGCCCTCCCCCCATTCTCCCCCCCCAACTCTGAGAAATGGGCTTTTTTTCAGCTTTGTGTTATTTGCCCTCAGTGTTAATTGCATGAGGTGACTCACCCCATGGGCCAGGGAGTTCACCCCACTACCAGTGGGGTAGTATAGCAGCCAGCCAGGTTAGCATGGAAGCCCTGAGAAGCCTGGGGGCCTGGTAGTCAGGTTCAAGGCGGGGTTTGAACTGCGACTTGGACTGTGCTCTTTGGGAAGTAAGCTAAGCAACGAACCAAATTATGCCTTCTAAAGTAAATATATTTCTCTGTGTAAAAGCTCCTGTGTAACACTATCAAAAAACAAAACAGAATTAAAAAAGCAAAACAAAAAACTTGTCACCAATAGGGCATCTAAGTGGTACAGTGGATAGAGTGCTAGAACTGAAGTCTGGAAGACCTGAGTTTAAATCCAAATATTGACACAAGCTGTGTGACCTTGGGCAAGTCACTTAAGTTCCCACAGACTCAGTTTCCTCATCTGTGAAAATATAGATAATAAAAAATAGCATCTACCTCCTAGAATTGGTATGAGTATCAAATGAGATAATAATTGTAAAACATTTTGCAAACCTTAAAGTACTATGTAAATGCTGGATATTATTTCACCAAAGAAGCAAGATATGAAGTGAGTCTTGTAAATCATTCATTCAACAAGCATTTATAAAGCACTGTGTCAGATATTATTCGAAGCATTAAGGATGTAAAGGAAAAGTGAGAAGTTCCTTCCCTCAAGAGGCTTTCATTCTAACAGGGGAGATAGGAAGGAAGGAAGGAAGGAGGGAGGAAGGAAGGAAGGAAGGAAGGAAGGAAAGAAGGAAGGAAGGAAGGAAAAAAGGAAGGAAGGAAGGAAGGAAGGAAGGAAGGAAGGAAGGAAGGAAGGAAGGAAGGAAGGAAGGAAACAGCATGTTAAGTGCTAGGCACTGTACTAAGTGCTTTACAAATATTATTTCCTTTGAGATAATCTCAACCACAACCGCAACTATATCTTACAACCTTGGGAGGTAGGTGCTATTTTCATCTCCATTTTACAGGTGAGGAAACCAAGGGAGACAGAGGTTAAGTGACTTACCAGGGTCACCTAGCTAGTGAGTTTCTGAAGCCAGATTTGAATTCATTTTACTGACTCTAGGCCTAGTGTTCTAGCCATTGTACCATTGTACCAACTACCTGCCTCTAATATGTAAGTATATATATATATATATATATATATATATATATATACACACACACAGGGCTCTCTCTCTCTCTCTCTCTCTCTCTCTCTCTCTCTCTCTCTCTCTCTCTCTCTCTCAGCTCTGTGGTGTAGTAGATAAAACAATGGGGCCTAGAGTCAGGAGACCTGAGTTCAAGTCCAACCTCAGATACTTACTGTGTGATTCTGGACAAATCACTTAACCTGTTTGCTCCAGCTTCCTCAAGTGTAAAGTGGAGATAATAATAACACCTCTTTACCAAGGTTGTTATGAGGATCATATTCGATAATTTGCAAGGTGCTTAGCACAGTGCCTGGCACTATACTAATGCTTATTCCCTTCCTTCCCTTTCCCCTTCATGAAAAGGAAATTCCCTCTTAACAGGTTTCATTGGCATGTTATCACACAAGCAAATTCATCCTCTTCAAGAAAACAAACATTCACTGAAGCCTTGAAGTTACTTCTAGAAGTTATGATTCAATTTTTTTATTAGTATCTGTCCACCTCTCAGTATTACACAGCTTAACTCATATTAGCTTTTGTCTTGTCATTTCATTAGAAGATTCATTCTATGTTCAATGAATGTGTCATACCCCTGAGTTACACTCCCAACATATACTCACATGGAATTTTTCCTTGAACTCTGCCTCTTAGAAACCCTTGTTTCCTTCAAGACTCAGCTCAAACACAACCCCATATCTGTATCTATATCCACATCATTCATATCTATATCTACACCTATATCTATCTATAGATATCCTTTCTGATTTTAGCAATTCCTTGTGCCCTCTATCTCAAAGTTACATTATATTTATATATTATTTACATGTATAACCACATGACAAAAATCTAAGTTTTTTGAAGACAGAGATTGCTTCATTTTGGGTTTTTCTTTCCATCATCTGATACAATGTCTGAGAGCAGAAGCTTGACAAACGTGCATAATTCATTGGAGGGAAATTCCAAATCAATTAAATCACATACACATTTTAAGATTTGATAGATTTATCCATTTGGTTTCAACATTTATAGACTTAGTTGAATCTCTAAATTCATGAACAAATCACAGGACAAATTTTTTTAAAGTGAAGAAAAATTTGCATATCTCTGCAAACAATATAAGTGATATGAAATTCAATACAAGCACATTTTCAGTGAACTTCCAGCCAAGATGGCTGCCTGAATGGGAAGTAGACCACTAAGCTCCCATGTACCTCCTCCTGCAAAAAACTCTGATGTTCACACCAGACAGAATAATGATCCAGAAATACAATTTAAAAATAGAGTAAATTACTTTTTCCCCATGTTGCTCAAAAAGTTAGCCAGAAGCCCAGACTAAAGCTAAGTAACAGCCTGCGAAGTTTTGTTTGCAGAAACAAGCAAAAACACAGGACTCCTCTAAGAAAACCACTGGGTGGTTAGAAAGTTCCAGGGAGGGAAAGTTGGAATCCCCAGGGAGCAGCAACAGGTAGCAATCTGTGAATAGCTTGCTGTCATAGCTCTTATACTGGAACAGCCCAGGATGAGGGTAGCAGAAGTCCCTAATACTCTGCCTTGAGAATGAAATATTCTATGTTACCAAGAAGTAGAAAAATGCAAAGTAATTAAACTTTGAGAGTTCATTTCACATCTATCTAATTGACATAGAAGACCAAAGGAGAAAATGAAAAACTGTTGGAGGGGCTTTGGGAAAACAGGCACATTAATGTACTGCTGGTAGAGCTGTAAATTATTCCAACCATTCTAGAAAGCAATCTCTAAATTATTCCACCAAAGTTAATATATTGTTCATATTGTTTGATCTGGCCATGCTACTCCTAGGCCTATTACTCCTAACAAATGAAATAAAGGTTCAGAGTAGCTCTTTTCAACAGGTGCTAAAGCGATGGCTGCCTATTAGGTAATGCATAGGAAAATTATGGTATGTGAATGTAATGAAATACTACATAAGAGATAACAAAATGAATAATTTCAGAGGAAACTGGGAGAACCCTATGAATTGATGCAGAGACAAGTGAGTAGAACTAGAGGATAATTTAGCACAATAAGAACACAATAAGAAAAACATGACTTTAAAAGATGTTAGAAGACTGGCCTATTCAATGACAAAATAAATTTCAAAGGAATGAAGATGAAGCTTGCTGCCTACCTCCTGAAAAAAGAGTTGATAGACTCAAAATGCAAATAGAGTCACATATTATCGAACATATCCAATGTGGGGATTTGTTTTGATGGACTGTGCATATTTCTTATGAGAGATTTATTTTTATATCTCTTTAAGAAATTCCTCAACTGGAGGAAAAAGAAGTAGATATTTATATTAACTCATATTTATTATATATTCATATATAAGCCATCCATACACAAATACATGCACATTTCATACAGAATTTTCATATACGCATATGAATACACACATATATATGTGTATGTATGTATTTCTGCTTAGAAATGACAGGACAGTTTTTTTCCTCAGAAAATACAAGGGGATGATAAATTGTCTCTCCTTCTCCCTCATCTGTTTTCCATTTGAAGATCTGTATAAAGTGATGCCAACAATAAAGGATAATTGTAACATTAAAAAAAATCACAGAGGAGAAAAGAAGGAAGTTCAGAAGGAAGTAAAAATAAGTGTATAGTTTTGAAAGTAATTTGATTAATTTACTAAAGTATGTAGTACAAAATGGTGATTTTCATATAATCATTTTTGTGTATTCTGTTATATATATGGAAATGCTTTTTTGTATTTTAAGTTTAAAACTTTTTGTTAAGTCTAATTTAAAAAAAATGTGGAGTTCTATGCTCAAATACTGGGGAAATACAAATATTTTACCTCAAAGTACACAGACTATTGTTTGTCCTTCATTCACAAAGAGGATCATGACATCGGGTAGGTGATGCTATAGCGTGCCAGTGAACTGGATTTAAGTGAGGGAGAGCTATGCAAAGTCACCAGTCTCACTGTCTCCTCTAGAGCCGTCTGAGCTCAAAGGCCAGATATATATCAGGATGACTGAAGATGGTCCTGGATTCAGTGGGAGACCTTGGCCTTTTTAAGCTAATGTCTTTAACAGGTCTTAGTTTGACTGAGACAGCACCTATGTAGTGATTAAGGCTTAATGAAAGTGAGACAGAGAATGGTCTCTTTACCTAGTCAAAAAAAATCAATCTGGGAGAGGCTATACTAAGAGCACAAATGTATATGATATAATCCCCGTATTGTTTATTGGATGGTAGTCTAAAAAAATTATCACCTCCGAGTCAATCTTTTGATGAGCACAGGGGTATCTCCATAATAACATAAATCTTAAAAAAACTTACAATATTTTTGCCACTAGTATTAGTGAAGTAGTCAGTTCAAATAACAATTGTTGATATTTCTATTCCTATGTTTTCTAAAGTGAGAGGTTGAGGATTCACCTCAAAGCAGTTATTTGACAAGGGCAATCAAAACAAACAAAAACCACCCAAAAATTTATCCTCAAAAGATTATATATGCCAATATTTTCTACTGACAGAAGTTTATTGGTTATCTCTCAGCATAGTGCTTAAGAGTTGTCACAATAAAAGGTGTTAAACATTTATTCTATTAAAAGACAAGTGTCCCAAGTTTATTGACCTTTTATGTGAGATAGATATTAAAAAAACAAAAATAAACATACTGATCTAGCCCTTCAAGATAAAGGTATAATTTAAAATTATTTATATATTTAATTTTTATATCATTTTGATTTCCCAAAGTATTCCTTTTCTTCTCCTTAAATATTCCCTTTCTAATAAGATAGAACTTTTAAAAATGACATAAAAGGGGGTGGATCAAAGCAAAACTAACTAATACATCAGTGGAGTTTGTCAGCATATACAAAGATAATATAAGTAATAAAAAATAAAATAAGTAAAATAAAGATAATAAAAGTAACAACAACTAACATTCATATAGTTTTACTGCGCACCAGGCACTGTGCTAAGTGCTTTATGAATATCGTCTCCTTAGATCCTCACAACAATCCTTTGATGCTGGTGCTATTATTATCCCAATTTTACAGCTGAAGAAAGTCACCTCTACTAAGAAGGGAGGGAATCGTATTCTCATATATCTTCTTTTGGGAAATTTGTGGTCTTTATGATTGCACAACCCAGCACTGAATTTTGGTTTTGTTGTCATGATTAGTGTTCTGCCTATTTACAGTGATACAATCATTGCGTATGTTGTTTTCCTACTTCTGCTTACTTCATTTACATCAGTTCAGATCAGTCTTCCTTACTTCTCAGTAGTTTTTATATCTCCTTCATCTGATATAGTAACATTTCATCATATTCCATCAATATTTTATCAAATTCATGGAACACAATCTACTTAGAAATTCCCTAATCAATGGGCATATGCTTCAATTCCAGTTCTTTGCTACTATAAGCAGTGCTTTAAACATGTCTACCTTTGATTTCCTTGAGGTATTAGCTTGGTGGTGGGATCTTTGGATCAAAAGAAATGGACATACTGGCCAACTCACATCTCCACCAATAGTGTGTCTGCTTTTCAAAGCTCTTCAAAATTGATTTTTTTCCTCTTTTTTGTCATCTTTGCCAATTTGCAGGTGAAACTTCACATTTGTTTTGATTTTATTTCTCTTATTATTAGTGATTTGATATTGTCTTTAAGATCGATAATAGTTTGCATTTCTGTTGAGAAGAATCATGTTTTGGTGTTATTTGTATTAGTTCCCTAATGACCTTGTTTTTAAAAAAAGTTTTAATAACGAGCAAGAAAGTGACTACTTTTTGAAAAAAATTGTACTCTATATAGAGAATATTTTGAAACAGATGTTTGTAAATGTTTCCATCTTTACTTGATTTTGTTGGTGAAAATGATATAACCCATTAAATTTTACATATATACATTTTTAAACTTGAAAACCATTTTTCTGATCTATTAATTTTTCCCCAATGAAAGTTAAATTGGGTTTTGAAATCTATTTGCTAAAAATAAAATTGCAGCAATTTTACATTAGTAGTTTTCAGGAATAACTGATTAACATTAGGGAAGATGAAAATTTACTAGCCAAATTTCAACAGAAGACTTTGCATAACTGATTGAGGCGATTTAAAAATGAATATCAAGGATTTAGCAAGTACAGCCACCAATTTCTTTTGGAGCTGCACAGTTCTTGTGAGGTATTTTTCTTCATGATAACTGTTAAAACTAAGTATCAAAATAAATGGACTATAGAACCATGTAAATATGAACACTTTATATATGAGTATACATATATTGATGTTAGTGGTTGGGATAAGCATTCAAAATAATTCAGAGACCACTGCTTCTAAGCACCAAAACATATTTCACTTTAAACAATTTCAAGGATGCCCCTCTAAAATATATTAAAATGTATTCCTGTATTTAGACTGGGACACCAGAGAATCAACAAGCCAAGATGTACTTTTTCAACACCTGCTATATGCCAGACACCTGGTTAAGCTCCAGAAGTACAAAGAAATGCACAAGATAGTCCTTGCCCACAAAGAGCTCACATTGTAATGGAGAACATTAGTGAACATAAGACTAGGAATAACAAAATCTGGAATTTGTCCCCAGCTCTGCCACTGACCAATTGCAACTAATGTTCAATAAGTCACTTCACTGCTCTGGGACACATTTTCTTAATCTGTAAAATGAAGAGGTTGGCTTAAATTCTTTTCTCGATCTCTTCTAGCACTGACCTTGTGTAAATCCACGTCTGAGAGTAATTCAGACATTTTTGGATGACACAGTATCTTACTGAGTTATATTTGCCACTGTGCCAAGCAACTCTGCACTAATATTAGTGATCTGATTGTCTTATTTTTCAGTAATGACTGTCAAATTTCGATGCTTCATTTAAAGCAGCCTCACAACCAACTTCTAATAAGCTATCCTTGGAAGTGGTGAAGTGAAAAATAGAAAGCCCCGTTGGTTAAATCAGTAACCTTCAGTTGTGGAAGTAAGCTTGAATAGGGAGCCATTATAGCTTCCCTGGGTCTATGTTTATCACCTACCCCTGGGATTATACCTAGTATTTGATGACAGGGTTATGAAATACTCTGCAGGGTAAAAACTACCTGTATTGCATTAGGCTCTAGATAACTTCTCCTCCTATATGATTCTTTGCTTACCTTACTCAGGCTACCGATTATACCTTAATCCCCAAGGGAACAAGTCTGTAGGTTCTAACAGAAGTCTCCATCAATGTAGATTTCAGATATTGACCACATCCCTAGAGTTTAGAGATTACCACAGTAGGGAATTATGCAGCACTACCATAACTACAACCTACATGAATACACACACACACACACACACAAACACATATATGTATGTGCATATGTGTATATATGCATATATGTGTTTGTGTATATATACACAAACACACACACACATATATATGTGTGTGTATATATATATATATATATATATATATATACACACACATCATCATATGAGTATAAGAAAAACGAGAGAATGAGGGTGGAAAATTACAACAATAAAAAGTCCTCCATATGTAATGCTGACAATCAGACAAGGGACTTATGTGAGATAGCTGTAGCAAATGATTGGCTACATAGCATGAATGACAAGGAGAGGGATAATGAAGGTAACAACATTGTGTAACTGGAAACATGATGGTGCCTTTAACAAAAATAAGGGAATTCAGAAGAAAACTGGATTTGAGTTCTTTTTCAGATATTTTGAGTTGGAGGATAGAGAAAGGAGTGGAGAAAAGTTGTAAAACCTTGCATAGAACTAAGACAGTTGGCTGTTCATGAGTATCCTCCCTTTTGCTCCCTCCCAACTTTATTTGTATAATCATGCCTCATTGCACATGTACTTTTGGTTCATTTTTGTGGTCTATAAATGGCATTAAGGGAAAGTACCAAAAATGGAATCAGGAAATAAAAGGAAAAGAAATCTCTCGGCAAAGAATTTCCAGATAATATGATTAGGATTAAAATCAGATTTGAATAGGGTATTTTTTTTTCTGCATTTCTCTAGCCTGGACTGTCTGAGAAAAGAAAAAAAAAATACTTCTCCAATTACTTGTATTTATAATATAGCCTTAGTAAATATTTTGAAAGAGCCCAGACAGTTACAGAAGGACATATGATTCCTTATTGTGAGAATGAAGAGTCACTACTACTTTGCTGCTATAAAGGACTTACTTGAGTGGCTGCAAAAGCACCTGGGAAGAGAGACTTATGGAAAGAGAATCTCCAGGCCATCAGTAAAGAGATTTTTGTGTGGTTCAAACTTCAACAGCAGACTGAAACTTTTATATATGAGTATGTGGATGAAAAGCCAGCCCCATTATGTTCCTTGACCTCCAAGATCTGAAATTCTAGAGACTACTGAGAGTGAATCTTCCTTGAGTGAGATCATTCTTTCTCCCCTGATTTGAACTGTGATCTTATCTTACACATAGATGAAGGCCTTATTCACTCTTATGAATTTTTTGATATATTCTAATCCATAGGTCTTTTCTAATTTGTTCCGTGTTGTTCTTGGAGAAATTGATTTACTTAACTATTGTTATTCTCTATTTGTGATGGTCTTTTATGTAACCAGCATTGGGTGGGAAAGGGCTAACCTGGTGAATGTAATCTAAGTACTACCCTTCCCCTTAAGAGCACTCAAGAAAAATGCCTTCCTTCTGAACCATTTTTACTGCTAGACCAAAAATATGTTGGGGGACAACAGAAAGATATAAATTTATTCAGAAATCTTCTTGGAATGGGCAAGATTGTCCAGCCTTTGTGATCTTGCATTCTGCTGATTCCTCTTTTCCAGTTAGGCTTTTGGCAATACAGAAATAGCCTTCTTCTTACTCTTTGAAAAGAAGGGTTGGCTTTTAGATTATATTTATCTGTGTTGAATGACAAGCCACATCTTTATGTAACCATCCTCATTCCCACTGACATACAAATATTACACACTGAAGGGAGGACAAACATATTAATCTGGGTAAAAAAAACCCTTACACACAGGGACTCAAGATTCAGTCATCATCTTTTTTATTATGAACTTGCTACATTTTCAGCAAAATATAATGGAAGAGAAATTGGGCTTTGATGATTTTTTTTCTGAACAGATTTGCTAAATTAGGAATCAAGATTGGAAATCATCTGGAACACATCCAGAATATACCACTTCCTCCTTCTTGTTGGTTTTACAGTTCATGAAATTTTGCTGTTCTGCTTTTTTGCTCAGTCTGATCTCAAAAGGGAACTAGCCTCAGAGCAATTAAGTTGTAAATCTGAAATTGGAAAGTAAGCAATCTTAAGATTTGAAAACACTACAAAGCTTGACTTTGTGACTTTATTTGAATTGAGTCTCTGAAAACTGAAAAAAAAGAAAAAGAAGAAAAAAAAGAAGTAAACTTAAGAGTTTTCAGCCTGTGATAGATTTCGGCCTTGAGATCTTGGTTGGCTAGCTTTTTCCAGCTGTCTGACATTGTAATCTTCGAGTCCTGTAATATTTTCGTTAGGCAAATCAAGGTTTTTCTTTCTAAACTGTAAAATGAAGGGGTTTAACTATATGTCTTCTTTTAGCTCTAAATCTGATATTATATTCAATTATCAAATTGGTATCTGCAGACATTAAAATAACGAGGCAGTGTGATATAATGAAAGGGGTAGACTTTGATTCATGAGAAATCTAGATTGTTTGACAGCCCCAGGGAGGTGTCCTCTCTCTGCTTTGAGTTTCCTCACCTATAGCTCAGAGTTACAAATTGTGAGAAATGAAAAAAAAATGAAACAAAGTGACTTGCCTACAGTGACACCTTGTCAGGTATTATCTTATTTTCTGCTTTCCTTTCCTAGAGAGTTATTTTTGAAACTTAGTCAGAGCCTATGTCCTTAAGTCTTAGTCAACTTCCTCATGCTTGACTCCATGTAACAGCAACCCCAAGTCAGGAAATAATGCCCCTCCCTTACTATGTGACAATTTCTAGATAAAGAAGGATACTTTTAATGACTTTCAAGCTTAATTTCATGGAATTAGCACCCTGAAATAGGACTTGCAGAAGGCAGCTTTTCCTATGGGTTAGGAGGACTTGGGAAATATGTTTTTTTAAAAAGTAAGATTCTTATTCTAAATCTGAATGTACCTGGTACACTTTTAAGAACTGCACTTTTGTATTATTAATGTGTCCCTTTGATGCTTCATATGGAATGTATTACAATGAATATGTAGTGTATCATACAAATGAAAGGTGAGAATTGAAGCTTAGTAAGAGAAGACAAAATAAACAAAATTTAATTGGTACAAAGACATCCTATACTAGAGAGGTAAACTAAATGAACACTTGCTTATATTGATATTAATCTAGAAATTCTATTTTGGAAGTATTCACAGATAAACATTACAACTTTCTTGGTTTTGCTTGTATCTGCCTAACTCTGGAAATATGTCTGGTACTTGACTCTAGGGAGGAAAACAACACTTTTTGGGGTAAACACCATCTGAACTGGGATGAACTCAAGCCAGCCCCCTTCTGTATATAATTCTTTGCCTAGAGACCCTATTTAAGCCTCTTTCCCAACCATATATTCAAAAGATTAGGGTGTATGGGGTGCTCAAGGAGGACTAAACCTCTGGTGTGAAGGCTTACCAAGCCCTTTTAAAGGCTGCTCATCCACCTTTTGTATCCACCTTTCTCTCACCTATAACTCCAAGAAGCTGTAGCATGGGCAACAGCCACACTTTGTAAAACTATCTTGACAGGAAGGCTGACCTAGGTAGAATGTAACTGTCAGATCTCAAACCTGAGTTAGGGGCATGTCAAGATTTAACCTGGGGAATGAGCAGATGAAAACAATTTCTTCCAATGGCTGTGAAGGCAGCTGAAGCAGGTGCTCTGGAGCTTGTAGAGCTTGGTCAGACCTATGAAATGCTAAGTTCATCTGCTGTATCCAAGGCCATGGTCTTGATTTTTGTCCTGCCATTGGATTATGATGACTCTGGTAAAGATAGTGAAGCTGACGTTATGCAACTCTGCCTCACTCAAATTCAATTCACTCACTAGCCAAGACATCACCCAACACATTGCGACTTCATTGGTCCTTTTTGAAAACAAAGGATGAACAACAGTAATATTCAAAAGATGGTCCCTTGAGTAACCAAAGTAGTCTCAGTCTGCGTAGAGGATGGTATGGGAATGACTTAGTAGGGGAACTGCATGGAGCAGCCATACATAAGAGGAGGAGCCAGGTTTGTGCAGAGCCACCTAGAGATTGCTGACTTACTTTTATATTCTCTAATAAAGCCTAGATAAGTAAACAAATCATTAGTGTCATTTGAACCAAGTGCCAAGACAACCATTTTTTAATATTGCTTACTCTGTGTTGATTGATTCTAGCGTGAAGCTAGCTCCATTCCACTGCCACAGAGGAATGTTAGTGGACTTTGGGACAGATGTTTTCCTAGCTTGTCAGAATCTTTTGGATTTGCTCCGCTACCTTAGGACCTGCTTTTGTTTTTCAAAGTGTCACCATATCACTGAGGTGTTTTTCCATCTTTCTTTGTCCAAATTATGATAAAGGCAGTTCAAAACATTGAATTAATTACCATCATAATATAAATACATACTTATTTGAAAGTAAGATGTCTTTAAATATCGATATTCAAACTATTATCATGAAGTGAGATGAAAGAGAAGATATTTTTACAGTAGAATGCTCCTAGAACATGGGTTCTTAACATGTCTGTGGATAGATTTCAGGAAGTCTGTGAACCTGAAATGGAAAAATGCATCTTTGCTTTCACTAACCTCTGACTGACATTTAGCATTTCTTTCAATTATGAATTAAAAAAAAAAACAGCCCAAAACTGTCATCCTGAGAAGAGATTCATAGGCTTCATCAGATGGCCAGAGGAGCATATGACATTAAAAGGGGGTTAAGAACCACTGCCCTGGGGGCAGCTAGGTGGCACAGTGAGTAGAGCACTGGCCCTGGAGTCAGGAGGACCTGAGTCCAAATTCAACCTCAGACACTTGACACATGTACTAGCTGTATGACCTTGGGCAAGTCACTTAACCCCAATCGCCCTTCGAAAAAGACAAACAAAACAAAAACAAAAAGAACCACTGCCCTAAAAAAATTAATAAAGCTTCAGAGGTACTTGGTTTTTTAGACAGAAAATAATCTACTTATATAATAAATGCCTTTTTGATTTTTAAGCCCTTTTGTAAGCATCTTTTTTCTTCTTAATGTGCATATTCAGAAGTATTAATTCTTTTGTTTTCTTTTTAGCTCCCTATTGTTTGTTTATTCAGAATTTAACCAACTGAAACAAGCATTTTTATACGCAAGATAGAATAGAAAAAGAATATTATTCATGAAACTGAGAAGCTCTGTTATGTTCAGCTTACTTTTTCTTCTAAGTATATAATAAATTTGGTATACAACTTTTAAAGCTATGAACTTGTCTCTCGTTCTTTTACTACCTTACTTCTGTTCCTTTCTTTGTTAAAAATGCTTCAATGACCCTGCTTTCCTTTTCTTTCTTTTCTGAAGGACAACACTTTCCTTAGTTCCCTTTTCTCCTTCTCGTAGCTGTGGAAAGAAAAGAAAAAAAGAAAAAGAAAAATGAAGAAAATAAAAGATAAAAAACCTGCCTAACATATGGATAATCAAGAAAAGTTCTCACTTCAGCCGTTTCAGAAAACTTCTATTTTATTCTTCATCTTGATATTACAAACTCCCGCTGTCAGGAGGTGAGGAGCATGGTGAATTGTTGGTCTTCTGGTATCATGATTAGTTAATGCATTGATAATTGTTCTTAAATCTTTCAAAATCATTTTTTCTTCACAATGTTGTTGCTGTGTAATTGTTCTTTCTGGTTTTCTCCTTTCACATTGTGTTACTTTCCACAAGTACTGTCAGGTTTGTCTGAAGCTATCCTTTTCATCCTTTGTTATAGCACATTCACTTATCCAATTTGTTTAGCCATTCCCTAAATGATGGGTACCCCCTTAGTTTAAAAGTTTCTTGGCTATCCTCAAAGAAGTATTACACACATGTGTATATACATACACACATGTATATGTACATATATTCATGTATACATACACACATATGTGTATATACATACACACATGTATATATACATGTATGTATATATACACACATATGTGTATATATACACACATGTATTTTATAATAATCTATATGTATATTTGATGATATGTCTTTTTTCTATTTATTTGACCTCTTTAGGATATTGACCTTATAGTGATATAACTGGATTAAGGGAAATGGACACCTGAGTGACTTTTCAGTCCCCTAATATTTCATAAAGCTTCTTCTAAGTTGTCCCTGTATTACATAAAAATCCAGTTGTTGTTTTGTTCTTTTTCCTTGTATAATTGCTCCAAAATCTAACTCTTACCAGCTGCTTACATCGTACCTTTTATCTGTGAGAGACTATGGAATGCTAAGAATGTGTAGAATCCCAAACTATGTACTTATTATTTCTCTTTCTATAATTTAATTTGCAGTATTAGTAAAGAGCAAAGTAGGATGAAAAATTTGCTCCACATTAGAAGTAAGAAGCTCTACAACTAATTTTTGATGTTGTATCATTACTAGGCTTGTCTTTATATTTGATAAATTATTTACTACCAGCAGCTTTGTTGAATTTATTTTAGCTTAAAAATGTAACTTATTGAAGGATGAATATATGACTTGAGTTTTGGGGGTAAATGTTTTATTTCATTCCGTTTCAGGCTTCTTCCTTTCATACTCTCTCCATATTTTGATACTTATAGAGACTTGGCTACCTATCAGATAGTACTGCATTACTGATCATCCTTTTTAATATTGGTTGCATTTTCTCACATATCATGTCTATCCTTCCCCCCACACCCCCCACCAAAGAAGAGGTCTTGGAGAGGTAGCTAATATTCTTTTTCCCAAGTTCAGACTCTCTCTCTACCACTGTCACTAGCAATTTCTCTTTTATTCACATTTTCTATTCCACCCAGATCCTGGTAGCTGTAACATACCAGCCTCCAGGACATTCTCCCTCCTTTTTCTTTTTTTATTTTCTAATTTATTTATTTATTTAATATATTTAGTTTTCACAAGAGTTTGAATTACAAATTTTCTCCCCATTTCTACCCTCCCCCCCCACTCCAAGATGATGTATATTCTGGTTGCCCTGTTCCCCAGTCAGCCCTCCCTTCTGTCACCCCACTCCCCTCCCATCCCCTTTTCCCTTCCTTTCTTGTAGGGCAAGATAAATTTCTATGTCCTATTGCCTGTGTATCTTATTTTCTTGTTGCATGCAAAAACTTATTTTTTGTTTTTGAACATGTGTTTTTAAAACTTTGAGTTCCAAAATCTCTCCCCTCTTCCCTTCCCACCCACCCTACCTAAGAAGTCAAGCAATTCAACATAGGCCACACGTGTATCATTATGTATAATCCTTCCACAATATTCATGTTGTGAAAGACTATATTTCGCTCCTTCCCAACCCATCGCCCTTTAATGAATTTTCTCCCTTGACCCTGTCCCCTTTGGAAAGTATTTGTTTTTGATTACTTCCACCCCCATCTGCCCTCCCCTCCATCATCCCCCCCTTTTTTATCTTCTTCCTTCTTCTTTCCTGTGGGGTAAGATACCCAATTGAGTATGTATGGTATTCCCTCTTCAGGCCAAATCTGATGAGAGCAAGATTCACTCATTCCCCCCTCACCTGCCTTCTCCCCTCCTCCCACAGAACTGCTTCCTCTTGCCACCTTTATTCGAGATAATCCACCCCATTCTATCTCTCCCTATCTCCGTCTCTCAATATATTCCTCTCTCATCCCTTAATTTTATTTTACTTCTTTTAGATATCTTCCCTTCAGCTACCCTAATACTGAGGTCTCATGAATCATACATGTCATCTTTCCATGTAGGAATGTAAACAAAACAGTTCAACTTTAGTAAGTCCCTTGCAATTTGTTTTTCTTGTTCTTTTTCTTGATTACCTTTTCATGCTTCTCTTGATTCTTGTGTTTGAAAGTCAAATTTTCTTTTCAGCTCTGGTCTTTTCACTGAGAAAGCTTGAAAGTCCTCTATTTTATTGAAAATCCATATTTTGCCTTGGAGCATGATACTCAGTTTTGCTGGGTAGGTGATTCTTGGTTTTAATCCTAGCTCCATTGACCTCCAGAATATCGTGTTCCAAGCCCTTTGATCTCTTAATGTAGAAGCTGCCAGATCTTGAATTATTCTGATTGTGTTTCCGCAATACTCAAATTGTTTCTTTCTGGCTGCTTGCGGTATTTTCTCCTTGATCTGGGAGCTCTGGAATTTGGCGACAATATTCCTAGGATATTTCTTTTTGGGATCTATTTGAGGAGGCAATCGGTGGATTCTTTCAATTTCTATTTTGCCCTGTGGCTCTAGAATATCAGGGCAGTTCTCCTTGATAATTTCCTGAAAGATGGTATCTAGGCTCTTTTTTTTTGATCATGACTTTCAGGTAGTCCAATAATTTTTAAATTATCTCTCCTGGATCTATTTTCTAGGTCAGTGGTTTTTCCAATGAGACATTTAACATTGTCTTCCATTTTTTCATTCCTTTGGTTCTGTTTTATAATATCTTGATTTCTCATCAAGTCACTAGCTTCCACTTGCTGCAATCTAATTTTTAAGGTAGTATTTTCTTCAGTGGTCTTTTGGACCTCCTTTTCCATTTGGCTAATTCTGCCTTTCAAGGCATTCTTCTCCTCATCGGCTTTTTGGAGCTCTTTTGCCATTTGAGTTAGTCTATTTTTTAAGGTGTTGTTTTCTTCAGTATATTTTTCAGTATTTTTTTGGGTCTCCTTTAGCGAGTCATTGATTTGTTTTTTTATGGTTTTCTTGCATCCTTCTCATTTATCTTCCCAATTTTTCCTCTACTTCTCTAATTTGCTTGTCCAAATCCTTTTTGAGCTCTTCCATGGCCTGGGACCAGTTCAGGTTTTTCTTGGAGGCTTTTGTTGTAGGCTCTTTGAGTTTGTTGACTTCTGTAAGCAGAATGGCCTTTGTTTTCTTTGAGTGACTCAGTTTATCTCATTGAGCCTTGCTGGGTGCTTGGTGGGGTAGGGCTAACTCCAGGAAGGGCCTATGTTGGATTAAAGTAAGCTTGTCAACCCCTTCACCTTGCTTCCCTTGGTTAAGCAGATCGAAAGAACCTGTGCTTCCCTGGCGTGCTGGCAGAAGCTGTGGGTGGGTCTTACACCCCCACAGAAGCTGCTAGCCGTACTGTTAAAAACAGCTTCCGTTGGAGCCAGAGACAGCTACAGCCGAAGCTGAAGCAGGAGCTGCTGGTAGCAGAGCTGACCTACGTTTGGACCGAGGAGTGCTGAGCAAGGACTTGAGGCCAGTGGGTAATCTTTTTACTGTAGAGGGGAAGCATGTATATGATTTTGCTTCTCTGTGGCCTCCTGGTTACTCTTGTGAGGTGGAGTTATTGGGCCTGGAGGCTTTTGATCAATATATCAAAATGGGGATGCTGGTTTGTGGGTTTGTTGTTGTGGAGCTTAAATATATGCTTTGATTCTTCTGCCTCCTACTTTGAGAATTCCTTATATCTGTTGGTTCTGAACCTTTCAGACATATATATGATCCTCTTTGAAATTATAAATGCTGCCTTTATATTACAACTTCTTCCAGCTGTATGTTTTGGTCTTCTTTGTCACCAAATAAAGAATCCAAAGTCTGAGACTGAATCTGGGTACATTTTTGCTGCCTGGCCATATTCCCAGCCAATTAACTTGACCCTTGAGTTTTTCAATGGGGTATGACTGCTTGTAGAGTTTAGAGAACTATATTCCACGCCTGGGGGGATGCACCAGCTCTGCCACACCAGCACTCCTCCTTCCCCAACAACTCCCAACCTGACTAGACTTAGATCTTCAGCAGGCTCTTCACTCCTGCTCTGATCTGCCACTTAATTCCTCCCACCAGGTGGGCCTGGGGCTGGAAGCAGCTGCAGCTGTACTGCTGTAGCTGCCCCACCTTTGCTGCCCTGGGGGCAGTGGCCAAACCCACTAACCTTCTCTGTTGTCTTTGTTTGTGGGTTCAGAAGTCTGGTAACTGTTGCAGCTCACTGATTCAGGGAGCTAGGGCACACTCCTCCCGGCTCCTGGTCTGGTTGGTCCATGCCACTCACGCTGGGCTCTGCTCCTCTCCGCTCCACTCTGCTCCTAGCTCCCTGCGGGATAGACTTCACCCAGAGACCATCCAGGCTGTCCTGGGCTGGAGCCCTGCTTCCCTCTGCTGTTTTGTGGGTTCTGCAGTTCTAGAATTGGTTCAGAGCCATTTTTTATAGGTTTTTGGAAGGACTCGGTGGGGAGCTCACACTAGTCCCTGCTTTCCAGCCACCATCTTGGCTCTGCCCCTCTCCCTCATTTTTCAAAGAATTTAGCCAAGCACATAGTCTCACTCTTCACTCTAACTTCTATCCTTGTGATGGGAGACCTTGGCTTACATGACGATGTGCTTAACTTTCTGTTCCTCAATATACTCAACTCACATGACTCAGCTTACATGTCCCACTTCTCTACTTCACCTTAGCTATACACAGAAATATAATATCCTTGATCTTGCCATTACTCACAAGTTCTCTATTTCCATCATCAAGAATTTTAGAATTATTTTACTTGCTCCTAATCCCTTAGCCTTCAATCTCTACCTATACTTTAATCCTCCTAAACCAATTTTATGTCTTCATCGTATGCTCTGATTTATCCAACGCTAGGTACTTTCCCACAACAGAGCAACCATTATCTCTATCCTGCCTACATTCTCCTCTCTTGCCAGTCTACACCCCATGATGAGCTAATTCCATGCCACATTATCCTCTACTTTTATATCCCTTGCTTCCTTGTTTTAAAGTTGCCATTTGTGCCTCGCCAAACTACAATCTCGGATTACTCTATTGAAATCTGCCTTCTCTATATGCTAGTAAGTGGAACTGGAAGAACTGGGCTGACTAAATCTACTTCAAATTTATTTAATCTCAGATAGTCCCTCACTATAACCAAGAATTCCTTTTATTCCTCTCTAATTGATCCTTTAACCCATTCTCCACAGAGAGCTGTTTTCTTCCTGTGTTCTTTAGAAGATTTGCTTTATATTCAAACCTCCTTTCTCCATAGTCTTCATTTTCTATCTTTTGGTTTCTTTGATGTCTACAAACATGTCCAAGTTCCCCAACTCCCATCCTTAAAACAAAACAAACTATATCCTATTTCTATTAACTATTACCCTATGTCTCTTCTCTTTTCCTTAGCCAAATTGCTTATAAAAGCAGTTTATACTCATTATATCCAATTGCTCTCTTACCATTCTTTTCTAAACCCTTTGCTCTCTGTATTCTGACTTCATTATTCAACTTAAACTGCTCTTTGAAAAGTTAACAATAATTTCTCTTTTTACCTTTGTATTATGAACTTAACAAACATCAAAAAACATGAACATTTCTATAAAAAGAGCACTTAAGGAGACTGAATATAAAATTTCTTTTATGTAAGCTTTGTTTTTAAGTGTATATTATATTTAACAACAGTAATAAAATTGGCCTGCTTGTTGGTGCCCCCTACTAAACTTCATTGTGTTCTATTTTGCATACTTTAAATGTTTTGTAAATACTTTTCCTTCCTTCTTTCTTTTTCTTTTCTTCCTTCCTTCCTTTCTTTCTTTTCTTTTTCCTCCTTTTCTTTCTTTCTTCTTTCTTTCTTTTCTTTCTTTCCTTTCTTCTTTTCTTCTTTCTTTCTTTTCTTTCTTTTCTTCTTTCTTTTCTTTCTTTTCTTTCTTTCTTTCTTTCTTTCTTTCTTTCCCCATTACTATCCCTATCCCTACTAGAGGCAACTAGATGGTGCAGTGATTAGGTCACTGGGCCTGAAATCAGGAAGACCTGAGTTCAAATCCAACCTCAGATACTTACTAGCTCTGTGACCCTTGTCAAGTCACTTAAGTCCTGTTTGCTTCAGTTTCCTCAATTGTAAAATGAGGATAATTATAATACCTACCTCACACAGTTGTTATTAGGATGAAGTGAGATAATATTTGTAAAATGCTTAGCAGAGTATCTGGCATGTGGTTTTCAGTAGCCAATCGAAAAACATTTATTAAGCTCCTACTATGTGCCAGTCAAAGTGCTAAATGCTGGGGATACAAAGTAAGGCATAAAATAATCCTTGACTTCAAGATAATCTCAACATATTGGAAGAAGACCCACAAAAAGGGTGGGGTACCTAGCATGAGGTTGTGATAAAGTCTTGTAGCAGGTATAGGAAATGATCTGAGAAAGTGTGAGTTGCAGGGTTGATTTCATATTGCAGTATTGTAAATTTCTGAAGATCATGAAATCCTGGAAGAAACTTGTGTGAGAAATGGTATAATGCCCTCCTAACATAGTAGAGGATCAGGGAAGAGCTCTGCAATGTCCAGTCTTCACCATCTCCAGTGAAAAGAAAGGAGGAACCCTTGGGTTATTAGTAGGCTCTAAAGTTTATTCACCTTCCTTCCCCTACCCTCTCTCTCAATAGAAACTTTCCTTTATAATAAATAAGTATGGTCAAGCAAAAAAAAGACAAATTGGCTATGTTTAAAAAAATCTCATTCTGTATCTCTAGTCTACCACCTTCAATAATCAGAGTTTTAAAGTCTTTCAAAGGTATGGAAGATCTATTTGCCTCTATCTGAATTAGTTTATACAAGTATTCCCGTGTTTCTCTGAATATGTCATATTCATAATCTCTCACAGCGTTCCACTATATTTACTTATCATATTTTTTCAGCCTTTCCCAATTGAGAAATATCCACTTTATCTTCAGTTTATTGCTACAAGAAAAAGTACTATTTTAAATATTTTTGTGCGTAAGGATCTGTTCTTTGACTTTGATCCCTTTGGGGTCTATGTGTGCTTATGCTAGTAATTGACAAAGCAGTCTATGACATAAAAAAATTAAGAGCTACTTCAGAAAGGCAGACAGACAGATAGATAGATAGACAGATAGATATAGATCATTTTTAGCATTTATTATGAGCCAGGCACTCTGCTAAGTGCTGAAGATATAAATACAAGCAAACAAGACAGTCTCTGCACTCAAAAGGCATGCATTCTAATAGAGAAAGGTAGCCTATAAAAGGGAGCTAGAAATGGTGGGGGGATGGGGAGGTGTAATAGTGGTAGTACGATTGGGAAATACCTGAGAAGTGGTATAGATGTTATGTTCTGGGCAAGATGAAGCAAAAACTCACCCATCAGAGCCTGTCTTCTCAAAGATAAAGTGTAAGGGAAAGGGATGGGGATAATGGCTCAGGCCATGAGTTCAAGCACCATGTGAAGAGGGCTGAAAAGTAATATAGATATATGCCTTCAGACAAGATGAAGTGAAAGCTCATCTATCTGTTGAAGAATGGTTCACAGTGATCTCTTGATCACCAAATTGAATGAAATTTCCTCAACCTTCTTGACCTCTGTGGCCTTTGACATTCTTTACTACTATCTCCCCTTAGTCTGTCCTCTTCAGGTTTTTGTGATTTTACTTTCTCCTGGTTTTCTTCAAAACTGTCTAATCATCCCTCAGTTTCCTTTGCTGGTCCATCATTTATGGGTACATCCAAAAGTCCTGTCCTCTGATGCCTTATTTTTCTCCCTCATTGAGGGACCTCATAAGCTCCTATAGGTTCAGTTGTTATCTATAAAAAGATGATTTCCAGATCCATATATATCCAGCCCAAGTCTTTCTCCTAAGCTTTAGTTTCACATTATAACCTACCTATTGGTCAATTTGAACTGGATGTCCCATAGGTATCTCAAACTCATACGTCCAAATCAGAATTAAGTATATTTCCACACAAACCTACCAATCTTCTGAACTTCCCTGTTTCTTCTGAGGAAACCATTCTTCTAATTGTTAAGGATCTTGACCTTGTTATCTTCCTTTATTCCTCATTCTTACTCACCCCACATACAGGCTTGTCAAATCTTATAAATTATTTTTCCAGTATATCTTTCACATGTCTCCTTCTCTACTCACAGGCACCACCCTATTTTGTGCCTTTGACACCTCTTGCTGGATTAGCACAATAGCCTCCTAAGTGTTCTGCCTAATTATTCAGCATAGACTTTCTTCTCCTTAATGTATCTTCTATATAGTTGCCAAAATGATTTTCTTAAAGATGAGATCTGAGCATTTCATCTCCCTACTTGATAAACTCCAGTGGTCTGCAATGCTTCTGAAATCAAACAAGACATTTGAAACTCTACAGCCTGGCTCTCACCTACCTTTCAGGGCTTGTTATACAATATTCCCCACCATGAACTTAACTTTACAATCCAAGCTTACTGGTCTTCATTTTGTCCTCATATACTGAAGCTCCTCTGTAGTCTTTGTGCTTTTGCACTTGTTGATCCCATGCATGGAATCCTCTCCCTTCTCTGTTCTCAATTCCTGATTTCTTTAAGATTCAGCCCAAGCTCTACTTTTCTGTATGAGGCATTTGTTCTCTCTCTCTCTCTCTCTCTCTCTCTCTCTCTCTCTCTCTCACTCACTCTCCATATCCTTCCCCACTTTCCTTCAAAGGTTAAATTATATTTGCTTTGTATTATATATACACAAATGTACATATACTTAACTATGTACATATATGTATGTATGTATGTGGTCTTCTTCATTAAAATGTAAGGCCCTTGGGGGCAGGGATCATTTCAATTTTGTCTTTGTGTCCTCAGCACCAAGCACAGTGTCTGTATTATAGTAGGTGGTTAATAAATGCTTGTTGATTAACTGATTGTGAAATGAAGCAAATTCAATTATAATCCTTTGGATAAATATTGGAAAATACTCTAAAGACTGGGAGCCATTTATGAATTAGATATAATATGACCTTATGTTTTCAGAAGTGCAAAATACCTTCAAATGCTCATGGGGAGGTAATTTTACTTCTTTTCTTCTAAAAACATCTGTTCTGAAAATCTTGAAACACAAAACTGATCATTAAAGCAAGTCATTGTTCTTTTCTTGTTATAAAATAAGTTGCTTTTATACTTATTTTAATTCCTTATGATACCTCAGTGATGTGTGGTGTTCTCCCGCTGTTCCTGATAGTTGGATAATCCTTATAAGTATGCTACAAAAGGTGACACATTGAACTTTGATTCAGACAAATAAAAAGTAGTCTCTCGGCTCTTCTTTTTTGTTGTTTTTCAAATTATTCTTCCTATGTAAAGTCATAGAATTTCAGAGTTAGAAGAAATCTTTGATACTGACTAATCTTACAACTCCATTTTACAAATTAGGAAAAAAGCTCAATTATTAAACTATAAAATAATTAGCTCCAAGTTACACAGTAGCAGAAGTAGGTCCAGTACACAGGTCTCTTGACCACAAGGCAGGGCTGTTGAACCTATACTATGTAGTACAATATCTCAATCTTGACCCTTTTTCAGTAAATAAAAAAAGATATTCCCCTTCAATTCTTTTTGGCCTCAAAAAGCTGATTTCCGTCTGGAGGGAGTTTTCATACACATAGTGATTGATATTCTTATATGTGTTTAAGATTTTTCCCCACTTTTATTTTCCCTTATAGTAGGAAGAGTATTGTAGCCCATTCACCCATGAAAGAAAGTTAGGCTAATTTTTCATTAAAAGATAGTTGACATCATCCTCAAGACTTGATTTGCTGGAGGGAACTAAAGGTTTAAGCTGTTGACATAACTTTCTGGCCACTGAGATATAAAGCAGCAATGAGGAACTCCTGAACATTGGCTGGCAAACCATCAGGCAAGGAGGCTTCACTAAGAAGAATCAGCTCAGGGTTTTCTCAATGCATACCCTTGTTAAATGTCCTTCTCTTTCTATGGCTAAGAAAATCTTTTGTTAACTGTTGATTGACCTAACCATGTCTCATTTCAGTCTCTGGACCAAATCAATCATCAACTACCAGGGGATTATCCTCAGGCCCAGCCCAGAATGCTCACCTATATATATATATATGTTCATATCTTGGCTCATATTTTCAAAAGTTAGTTCTCCTGCCCGTGGGAAAAAGAAATGTGGTCCTTCGCAGCACTGAAAAAAAACAGCTTATATTTAGTGTATTGTTTAAAAATCATAATAGACATTATTTTCTTTTATATCATTCCTCTTTTTTCTCAGGGTCAGCCAGACTTTTCTGTCACTACCTATGTGGTATAACTTAAAGAGAACTGAAAATCTCCCCTACATCCCCAAATTTCTCCACTCATTTTCCACATCATCTGAAATATAATCATATAATGGTAGATCTGGAAGAGATACTAGAGTTCAGGGTTTTCAAACCTTTCCTTTCAGAAATAACTTCATTAAGTAAGGATCTGGTAAGGCCTAGAGAAGCCAAATGGTTTAAACACACACACACACACACACACACACACACACACACACACAGATTCATTCTTTCGGTTAGTGTATTTTCCCTAAATTCCATAATTTAAATGGAATACCTCAAATACATATTCAAGGCCTTCTAAAATCTACCCTTTCAACTTTAACTCACATTCCTTATTTGCATTCTGCTTCAACTATATTGGATTACTTGGTTTTCCTTGAGCACATCTTAGTCTTTATATTCATACACAGTTCCAATATAGGAAGTCTCCCCCTCCCCGGTTTCTGCATATTAATATTATAACCTCCTCTCAAGGTTATAAAACAAAACATTCCTTCATCTCCTTTTCTCTTTATCTTATCTCATAACACTGCATTTTTTCATGTAGTTAGTTATCCTACCTTACCTTGCAGTGCATTTATTTGTGTACCTTACCAACAGATCACTCATACTTTTACTAAGCACTTACTGAGTCCCTCGGTGGTAGTTTCTTACTCTTTCTCATCCCTACACTGATTCAAATCTCAGCCCTCCACTCATATCCTCTCATCCTATACAGTCTTTGTCTGTGTCCTCTTGTGTATCCTTTAGACAACTCCAACCCAACCTACTAGGAACTCTCCTCTAGATTTATTGATACTGTTTCATTTTCTCAAATGAATTAATGATTAACTACTAGATCATCAAATAACAAAATGATAGATAGTGTCTAATTTTTGTTAGATGAATTAATGAACATCTTATCACAAGATCATGAAATAACAAAATAATAGAAAGTTATATATGTAGAGAGCTTTAAAGATCTAATTCCTTTTTATGGATGAGGACTCAGAGTTTTACTTAAAGTTATATTGCTACTAAGTGACAAAGTCTTATAAATTCAGAAGGAAGAGAGGATCAGCTCAAAGAAATGGGAGCACAAGGCACGTGTGGATGCAGAAGCTGCCAGTGGGGTAAATCTTCAGTGTTTGTTGGCATTCCTCAAAAATATTGGTCAATCAAGGAGAAGTATGAGTGCACAGGTTGGGAGGAGGAAAAAGGGGAAAATAAACATTAAGGAAATGGTAGGTAGGAGAGTGCTATGAAGCAAAATCACTATTTCACAATTATGCCTGTAGATGTGCAACCTCTGATTTCTTCATGATAGAGGTATAAATCAGCGCATTTGCTTTCTATTGTCAAAAAGGAAAAAAAAAATTAACTCTCATCAAACTGAGTAAATATACCCTAAATACATTCCAGCCCTCTCCAATTTTTGCCATCTGAGACTCCTAGGTTGTTTCCTGGTGTTTTTTTTTTTATCCTCATCACATAACCAATCAAATGCAGTCAAGTTTTCAAATTCATGCCTTTATTTCTTTGGAGTCATTATGCTCCAAGATCTCATTACTACAGAGTTTTCCTTGCTATTTGAGGCTAGTCATAGCATGGATATAATTTGTTTGGAAGCTTCAAACGATGGCTATAGCTAATCCCAGCACATTTATACCCATTTTTTATCTGAAGCAGTTTGTAGGAAAGAAACAATTCCCTTCCAACTCCCCCACGAGTTGACTGGTATCTGGTTCTCATAAAATTATCCTGACATTCACAAAGCAAATGTCCTTTGAGTTTTGACTGCAGAGTTAGGTAACCCAACAGATGTGGTATTCCGGCAAAGTCTGAAGGAAGCAGACAATGTTTACATTAACCTTTTTCAACCCTTTCCTATGTGGGTAGCAGCATGGTGGTTAAACAAAGAGGCTAAGTCATCTAGAATCCTGTAAACACTTGACACCCTGTCAAGTAATTTATAATAGACCATCTGATTTGATATTCTTGAACACTATGGATGAGAAGCGCAGTAACAGAAACAATGTTATTAGAGTATCTTCATTATTCAGGGGAATATTTTACATTTTCTGTTCTCTTCTGGAATGTGCTTTACTTAACCTCAATATGAGGGGTCTTGCCACTAGTGTGAAAAAGGGGTAAAGTGTTCATGCTGATTTAAATGTAATATGGGCTCAAAGCCTAGAAAGATTTTGCTGGTTTATATACAAATGTGTATAAATATATAAACACATCTGTGATATATATCATCTGACACATACACAAAGATATATACATATATAAAACACATATGTAGGAAAAGCCAAGAATGTGGTTCATATAGGAGATAGACATTGACCTTTTTATCTTTTGTCTTCCCTTAGATTAATCAGCATAGCAGCTTCAAAACATGTCTCCCCTACATCCTCCCCATACTTTAAGGGAGAGATTCTTAACGTTTTCTGCGATGGAACCTTTTGGCATGCTTCTCATAATAATGTTTTTAAATAAATAAAATACAATACATATGACTAAAAAGGAAATTTATTAATATTGAAATATGATTATCAAAATGTTTAAGTCAAGTGCATAAGGACTGATTAAGGATCACCACTTGAGATTTCCTGCTTCAGGGAATCATATTTACCTATCTCTATAGAGTTTCTATGGGAGAATTTCCTAAAACGATGTTGAAGTTACAGGATCCACAACTGAGAATTCAATGGTGATTTACATAGACTTTTTGGACCTAAATTAGAAAGTAGTTTCAAGCAAGGACACAGGGCACAACAACCAGGCAATATGGATAAAAAAATATGATTAAGCCAAAGGAAACTAACTAGCTGAGGGTAACCCTGCTTTGTGTTTCAGGGAGTTTAGAACCTTGAACAAGGACCTTTGTGGGAAAGAAGAGCTTCTTCTAGCAAAGGTTCTGAATGAAAACTTCAAACTGATATTGTGGGAGGAAAGGTAATTTCTCCCCCTCACTCTATGAAGAAGAGCTTTTTCCTAGCCTATTGATTCTGTATTCAAGAATAACCTCCTTTTCCTTAAAGGGCTTCAATAAAAAAAATGGGCTTTAGATTAAAAAGTTAATGATAGATTCCATTCATCCATTTATGGGGAAGACATAACATCTTGGCTAAGGATTTCAGCAGGAGCCCTAAAATGGAAGCAGAAAAACATAGACTTATGCCCAGGATAACCACCCAAAGTAGATTATCGGTGACCACAGGACCAGCAAAGCTAGGTTGATCATCTGTTCCAAGACGTCATCAGGGAGCAATGCTATACAGAGACTGAGGCCAGAGACACCATGCATGAACAGACCTGGGAGAAGTAGCATGATGACTTCATTAAGAGACAAAGGTAGTCCTGGGAACACCAAGAATGTGAGTTATTCCTTGACTTGTGGAGTACCCAGACACAGGTACTCTCTATGTGTGTGTATGTATGGTGGCACAGTGTCTAGAGAACTTCACCTGGAGTTAGGAAGAATTGAATTAAAATCGGGCCTCAGATGCTACCGGTGTGACCCTGGAGAAGTCATTTAAATTTTGTCTGCCTCAGTTTCCTCATCTGCAACATGGGGATAATAATAACACCTAGCTTTCAGGGTTGTTGTGAGGATCAAATAATATATTTCTAAAGTAAAGCAAACCTTAAACTGCTGTATAATTGTTGTTATTAGGATTACATGTGTACCCTATCACATGAATTCCTTATACATGCTGACTTTTCCCACTGATGAAATATATATTGATGGTAAGGTGTACTCTGGGTTTACGGGGGCAGTGTTTTATTTCTACTCTTCTTACTCTGCATTTTTATTTAATAATTTTGTTTTGAACTAGTTATGTCTTCTGGCTGACTGGTAAATTGAAAAACCTCAATGGAGTCTTAAGCTATGGTTTTAAATGGATACTGACCAACAAAGTAATTTGAACCTGAAGTGGCCTTATCTGGGAGGACCCACATATGCCATTAGTGGAGATAGCTTAGGTGCCAGATTATGAATTTCCAGAATGAGAGTGGTTGACATAACTCTGTTTTCTCTTGTATTATGTTCTTTGTAGGCAGCACTACTTAGCAGCCAGAGAAGTGGCTTCGAAGTCAAGAAGACCTGGATTCATGTCCTGCCTCCAACATATTTGCTGTGTGACAATGGTTAAGTCACTTAACTCTCATTTCCCCAACAAACCTTCTAAGAGCATCATTTCTGAAGCAGGTGCTTAGTTGCATTGGTAGAATCACAGGTCTGATTCAAAAGGGAAAAAAATGTTCTTCATAGAATTGATGGATATTGTAAAGTCAAGTTAAAATTTTCCTTTATTCACTCATTCATGCAGCAAATATTTGTTTAGCACTTCTTGTGTACAGAACAATAGAGGTACCACACATTTTATAAAACTTAGATAAGACATAATCCCTGCCCTCATGTCTTCTACTAGGCAGATAAGGCACCGAAAGAAAATTCATTAAAGTTTGTATAAATAAGAAAACTTTCCTTCTTTGACTATTCTCTATTGTAAATGATAGATGGTTAAAATCCGGTAAAACTAAGTGTATGCCCAATGATGAATAAATAAAGCTACTTACGTAAATGATTACTTCTAACCTTTTTATGATTTTTTTCCAAGGAAATTTAAACTAAATCCAAACACCTGCTTTTCCCTACTTAAATTCTTAGCTTTACTTAAATAGCATGTGGCTTTCTTTAAAATTGGTTTTCCCCTTCTTTCCCCTATAATTTGCGAAAAAAAATGAGCACAGCAGTTATTAGTAGATTTAAATGTTCTAACTGCTTCTAGGCAAATAGATATCAAGCTACAAATGTGTCTAGAGTAATGGAAAACTGAATCATGAAGATTTTCCTTTTTAAGTGCTTGTGACAGCTCAGAAGTAATAATTCCTATTAATAAGTGATATAATGTGTCTCAACATGTGTCCTGGCCTGAAACTATTATGTCAATAAACACAGCTAATCAGTTTAATGTGCTGAAGGCAGGGATTGGCAGCACATACAAATGTAGAGATAACAAGCAAAGAGGCTCTTTATCTCTTGTATTGCTTTGTTTTTTTCCCCTCATGGTAGAAGGCATTAAAGTCTCCATATAAGAATTCTATTACATTTGTACCTGTCCAAAATGTCTGTTCTCCAATTTCCTCTTATCAGCTGACTACTCTTTAACCATCTTCTCTTCCTTAATCTTTCATATGTATCTGCCTGCCTCTGCAGTGGTTCTTCTGAATAAAGCAGTATTCTACCCTTTTTCCTGACAGTGCCAGAAAAATTAGGCATTTGTGGGAGAAAAAGGAGAAAGAAGAAGGTGACTTGAGAATTAAAATAGATCTCTCTTCTTCAGTTGATGAGGCTAGTCTTCAAAGTCCTGAAATTGAAGTTTCTTCAGTTAGAATTTAAGAAATTAACTGTGTGAATATTATTATTTTGGAGAACATCTAAAATCATTAGAAATAGTGTGGCATGGTAGAGAGTGCTAGCCTCAAAGCCAGAAAGATCTGGGTTTGAGTGGTCTCTCTGATATACTGGCTGCATGACTATGAGCAAGTCACTTACTCTCTCAGTGTCCTAGGCCAGTGGTGTCAAACTCAAATATAAACAAGTACATACTGAATTAGAAAACTACATATTACCACTATCTACATCTAGTACCATATCTATTTTTATTCATTTTGTAAAATATTACCCAATTGCATTTTAATCAGGTTCCAGCCATATTAGAAGTGTTGTGGGCCATGTGTTTGACACCTTACACAATCAATTACAGAAAAAGAGGCCAAGCCGAATCTCACCTGGCAGTTCCTTAAGTCAATGGAACTGGAGGGCCAATTTTTATTCTTATCTGCCCCTGAGAATGCAACACCTCTCTGCAAACAAGAACACTCACTCAACAAGTACTTATCAAGCACCTACTTTATATAACACACTGTGCTAGATGCTAATGATAAAAATCCAAAAAAGAAACAATAGAGACAGTGAAATAATTCTTGCCCTAAAGGAGATTGCATTGCACTGGAATATAGTATATTATGTGATAGAGCATAATATTGCCATTAAAGGTATAAGAACATGTAAAAGAAGCCAAACTTCAGGCAATTACATATATTTTAAAAGTGTTCTATATGGTACAAAAGTTGTGTATACCAACCGAAGTTTGTCTGTCTTTGAATTTGCTCTCTATGGAACATAAGTTATGTAAAACATGACACAGATAGATAAAATTCAATTTAGTTGAATCCGCGGTCAATTCAATTCAATAAACATTTGTGGATTGCTTACTGTATTCCAGGAACTGTGCTGGGTGTCAATGACATAAAGATGAAAAAGATGTGTGGTACATGGGAAGGATTTTCAAACACTTTTGCTATCCAAAAAATACAATAAATTAAGCCAATAAACATAAAAGTCATAACTGCCTATCATGCATGCATAGATCAAGGCTGGGGAAATTATGTTTGTGCTACACTTAGATTTGCTCTATGTAATATCCTAATGCTATAATGATATCATGATATTACTCACTATTTCTCAATATTCTCATCAAAGATACACATAAGCATCCACAATCCATTGTAAGTTTGATAGTTAATGATAGAAATATGAACAAAATAGGCAAGACACAGTTTTAAGCTTTGGTAATGATACGGAATATCAGTAACATATTTCATACAGTAGTCTCAGAAATTTTCATTGCATCTCCATGTGTTTGGCTTCGTACACAACTTTTACTGCCTAACTTAAGAAATTCACAACAACATACATTAATCTTTTTGTTTATTTTTGTTTTTTGTGAAGCAATTGGGGTAAAGTGACTTGCCTAGAATCTCACAACTAGTAAGTATCAAATATCTAATCCTGGATTTGAACTCAGGTCCTCCTGACTCCAGGGCCAGTGCTCTATACATTAAACTTTTATATTAAAATTGCATCAGTCAGGAGCTAAAATGGTGGAGTAGAGGAAGTACTCAATTGAGCTGTTCCAACATTCCCCTCCAAACAACTTTAAAATAATGCCTCAAATTGAATTCTGGAGTGGCAGAGCCAACAAAAGGTCAAGATGAGACGTTCTTCTAGCCCATGATAAATTAGCAGATTAAAAGAAGAAGTCTGAGAGGGGGGAAGTGATAACAGGGGGTAATAGAAGGGAGGGCAGATTGGGGGAGAGGGTAATCAGAAGCAAACACTTTTAGGGAGGGACAAGATGAAAGAAAACAACATGACTGGTATGGAAGTGCTTTGCATGACTACCCATGTATAACTTATATTGAATTGCTTGCCTTCTCAATGAGGGTGGGTGGGAAGGGAAGAAGGGAGAGAATTTGGAACTCAAGGTTATAAAAATGAATGTTAACAGTTGTTTTTACATGTAATGGGGAAATAAGATACACAGGCAATGGGGTATAGAAATCTATCTTACCCTACTGGAAAATAGAAGGAGAAGGGGATAAGAGAAGGGTGGAGTGATAGAAGGGAGAACAGAATGGGGGAAGGGATAATCAGAAGCAAAACCCTTTTGAGAAAGGACACGGTGAAATAAGAGAGAAAATAGAAAAAAAATAGGATGAAAGGAAAGAGCAATAGTAACCATTTAAAAAAATTTGTATTAAACTTCTCTGATAAAGGCCTCATTTCTCCAACATATAAAGAACTGTGTCAAATTTATAAAAATAAGAGCCATTCCTCAATTGATAAATGATCAAAAGATACAACTACTTTTCAGATGAAGTAATTAAAGCTATCTATAGCCATGTGACAAAATATTCTAACTCATTATCGATTGGAGAAATTCAGGTTAAAACAATTCTGAGGTACTACCTTATATTTGTTAGATTACATAACAGGACAGAAAATGTAAATGACAAATATTGGAGGGGATGTAGGAAAAATGAGACATTAATATACTGTTTTTAGAGTTGTGAATTGATTCAACCATTCTATAGAGCAATTTGGAACTATGCCCAAAGGGCTATAAAATCAGGCATACCCTTTGACCTAGCAATACCACCTCTAGATCTGTATCCCAAAAGAGATAGAAAACAAAAAGTAAAAAGACCTATATGCACAAAAATATTTATAGCAGCTCTTTTCTGGGGTTCAAGAGTTGGAAATTGAGGGGATACACATCAACTGGGGAATGGCTGAATAAGGTGTGGTATGCAATTGTGATGGAATACTACTGTACTATAAGAAATGATGAGCAGGACACTCTCAGAAAAACCTAGAAAGACTTAAATGGGTTGATGCAAAGTGAAATGTAATGGATACAGCGATATTGTAGGATGATTAGCTATGAATGACTTAGCTATTCTCAGCAATACAATGATCCATGGCAACTCTGAAGGACTTATGATGAAAAATGCTACATATCCCCAGAGAAAGAACTGATGGTGTCTGAATACAGATTGAAGCAACTTTTTTCACTTTCTATTTTTCTTGAGTTTTTTTTTTTAAATCTATGTTTCCTTTCACAACATGACTATTATGGATATGTTTTGCATGACTACACATATATAGCCTATACGGAATCATTTGCCTTCTCAATGAGGGGAGTTTGGGAGGGAGGAAGGGAGAGAATTTGGAACTCAAAGTTTTAAAAATTGTTAAAATGTTAAATGTTAAAATTGTTTACATGTAACTGGGGAAAAATAAAATAACATAATTTGAGCTGACTGAAAAAAAGGAGAGATCTGTGACACAGGGGTAGAAGCTGGCATGGAGCCCATATAGCATGAGTAATGGAACTAGGTGATGGTGACAGAAGCAGCAGCAGTTTGGGAAGTTGTTAAACCAGAGATGGTAGGAAGACTGAGCAACTGGTCAGAAAAAAGATTACAGGAGATACCCATGCCAGCAGTGGCACTGGATGCAGAACCAGTTTGTTTGGAAACAAACTGTTTGGAAAACACATGGCCTATACCCACTTCTGGGACACAGTTCAAGGAAGGAGAAGAGTACTTTCAAGAGGGAGCAAAGGACCCTGAGGAGCAGTATCACTCCAGGTCCCAAAGGATCAGGGGCCCTTCCTGGGTAAAGACCAGAGCTCAGATCAAGAGAGCACTGGCCATGCTTCTACCCAATTCGCACCATCTTGGAAGCACTAAAAATTTCCAAATGTCCAGTACTAACTCTTAAGACAGCAGCACAAAAAAAGTCTGAAGTTTGAGAAATTGTCCCTCCCATAGTATCCCTAGACATACATACATACATACATACACACACACACATATACACACACACACACACACACACATATACACACACACTGGAAACAGAACCTAACTTTATCATAAAGTTTAAATTCAAGAAATAGACTGGAAACATGAGCAGATAACCCAAAAAGAAGACCATAAAAAGCTACTATGGTGACAGAGAAGATCAAGACACATATTTAGAAGAAGACAGTGGTGTCAAAACAAGCAAAGCCTCAGTTAAAAAAAAGTGAATTGCAAGCAAACCAAATGAGAATTCCTGGAAGACCTAAAAATAAGTTTTTATATAAAATAAGAGTAATAGAGCAAAAATTAGGTAAAGAAATGAGAGCATAAAAAGGCAAATATGGAAGAGGAATCATAAAAGAAACTAAATAAGGTTAAACTTCTCATTTCTATGTGGGAAGGTGATAGATGTAATTTCTTTTTTTTCTTTATTCTTTCGGTTTTAAGTGATATTTTATTTTTTCCCCACACTCTTATATTAAGAAAATTTTGGGGGCGGAGCCAAGATGGCGGCTGGTAAGCATGGACTAGAGTGAGCTCCGTACCCAAGTCCCTCCAAAAACCTATAAAAATGGCTCTGAACCAATTCTAGGACGGCAGAACCCACAGAACAGCAAAGGGAAGCAGGGCTCCAGCCCAGGACAGCCTGGATGGTCTCTGGGTGAGGTCTATTCCACACGGAGCTGGGAGCTGGGAGCTGGGAACGGAGTGGAGCAGAGCCCAGCCTGAGCAGCGTGGACGATCCAGACCAGAAGCCGGGCGGAGGGGGCCCTAGCACCCTGAATATGTGAGCTGCGGCGGTTACCAGATCCCTCGACCCACAAACACCAAAGACTGCGGAGAAGGTTAGTGGGAAAAACTGTGGGAGTGGAAGGAGTTCACGGTTCGGCTTCCAGCCCCGGGGGCAGCGGAGGTGGGGTAGCTACAGCTGTTGTTACTTCCGGCTCCAGGCCCACCTAGTGGGAGGAATTAAGTGGCGGATCAGAGCAGGAGTGCAACAGCCTGCTGAAGATCTAAGCCTAGTCTGGACTGGGGGTCCTTGGGGAAGGAGGAGTGCGGCTCTGACAGAGCTGACACCTCCCCCCCAAACGTAGAACATAGAACTCGTAAGTCTACAAGCAGTCATACCCCACTGAAAAACTCAAGGGTCAAGTTAGTTGGTTGGGAATATGGCCAGGCAGTGAAAACGCGCCCAGATTCAGTCTCAGACTTTGGATTCTTTCTTTGGTGACAAAGAGGACCAAAACATACAGCCTAAAGAAGACAACAAAGTCATAGAGCCTACAACAAAAGCCTCCAAGAAAAACATGAACTGGCCCCAGGCCATAGAAGAACTCAAAAAGGATTTGGAAAAGCAAGTCAGAGAAGTAGAGGAAAAATTGGGAAGAGAAATGAGAAGGATGCGAGAAAACCATGAAAAACAAGTCAATGACTTGCTAAAGGAGACCCAAAAAAATACTGAAAAATACACTGAAGAAAACAACACCTTACAAAATAGACTAACTCAAATGGCAAAAGAGCTCCAAAAAGCCAATGAGGAGAAGAATGCCTTGAAAGGCAGAATTAGCCAAATGGAAAAGGAGGTCCAAAAGACCACTGAAGAAAATACTACCTTAAAAATTAGGTTGGAGCAAGTGGAAGCTAGTGACTTTATGAGAAATCAAGATATTATAAAACAGAACCAGAGGAATGAAAAAATGCAAGACAATGTGAAATATCTCCTTGGAAAAACCACTGACCTGGAAAATAGATCCAGGAGAGATAATTTAAAAATTATTGGACTACCTGAAAGCCATGATCAAAAAAAGAGCCTAGATATCATCTTTCAGGAAATTATCAAGGAGAACTGCCCTGATATTCTAGAGCCACAGGGCAAAATAGAAATTGAAAGAATCCATCGATCGCCTCCGCAAATAGATCCCAAAAAGAAATCTCCTAGGAATATTGTTGCCAAATTCCAGAGCTCCCAGATCAAGGAGAAAATACTGCAAGCAGCCAGAAAGAAACAATTTGAGTATTGTGGAAACCCAATCAGAATAACCCAAGATCTGGCAGCTTCTACATTAAGAGATCGAAGGGCTTGGAATGCGATATTCCGGAGGTCAATGGAGCTAGGATTAAAACTCAGAATCACCTACGCAGCAAAACTGAGTATCATGCTCCAAGGCAAAATATGGATTTTCAATAAAATAGAGGACTTTCAAGCTTTCTCAGTGGAAAGACCAGAACTGAAAAGAAAATTTGACTTTCAAACACAAGAATCAAGAGAAGCATGAAAAGGTAATCAAGAAACGGAAATTGCAAGGGACTTACTAAAGTTGAACTGTTTTGTTTACATTCCTACATGGAAAGATGATGAGTATGATTCATGAGACCTCAGTATTAGGGTAGTTGAAGGGAATATGCAAATATATATATATATGTTTATGTATATATATAAGTGAATGTGTATGTATGTATATATCTATGTGTATATGTATGTATGTGTATGTATGTGTATATATATATGTTTATATATATATATATATATATATATATATATATATATATATATGTAAAAGAGAGAGAGCAGACACAGGGTGAGTTGAAGATGAAGGGAAGATATCTAAAAGAAATAAAATGAAATTAAGGGATGAGAGAGTAACATACTGAGAGAGAGAGATAGGGAGAGATAGAATGGGGTGGATTATCTCGCATAAAGGTGGCAAGAGGAAGCAGTTCTATGGGAGGAGGGGAGAGGGCAGGTGAGGGGGGAATGAGTGAACCTTGCTCTCATCAGATTTGGCCTGAGGGGGCATACCATACATACTCAGTTGGGTATCTTACCCCACAGGAAAGAAGAGGGAGGAAGATAAAAAAAAAATAAAAGGCGGGGGGATGATGGAGGGGAGGGCAGATGGGGTTGGAGGTAATCAAAACAAACACTTTGGAAAGGGGACAGGGTCAAGGGAGAAAATTCAATAAAGCGGGATGGGTTGGGAAGGAGCAAAATGTAGTTAGCCTTTCACAACATGAGTATTATAATACATGTGTGGCCTAGGTTGAATTGCTCAACTTCTTAGGGAGGGTGGGTGGGAAGGGAAGAGGGAAGAGAATTTGGAACTCAAAGTTTTAAAATCAGATGTTCAAAACAAAAAAGTTTTTGTATGCAACTAAAAAATAAGATACACAGGCAATGGGGTGTAGATATTTATTTTGCCCTACAAGAAAGGAAGGGAAAAGGGGATGAGAGGGGAGGGGGGTGATAGAGGGGAGGGCTGACTGGGGAACAGGGCAACCAGAATATAAGCCATCTTGGAGTGGGGGGGAGGGTAGAAATGGGGAGAAAATTCATAATTCAAAATGTTGTGAAAATCAATGGTGAAAACCAAATATGTTAAATAAATAAATTGCATTTTAAAAAAAAGAAAAAAAAAGAAAATTTTTAACATTCATTTTTACGAGATTGTGAGTTCCAATTTTTTTCTCGTTCTGTTCTTCCTCTCCCCTTTTCTGAAGTAGGCAGTTTGATATAGTTTATACATATGCTATCATGTAAAACATATTTCCATATTTATCACAGTTGTGAAGGAAGAAACAGATCAAAAGAAAAAAAAACACAAGAAGGAATAAAGTGAAAAAAATGTGCTTTGATCTGTATTCAGGGTCCATCAGTTCTTTATCTGTATATGGATAGCATTTTCCTTCCTGAGTCCTTTGTAATTATCTTCGTTCATTGTGTTGCTGAGAAAAGCTGAGTCATTCATATTTGATCACCACACAATGTTGCTGATACTGTGTACAGTGTTTTTCAGGTTCTGCTCATTTCACTTTGTATCAGTTCATACAAGCCCTTCCAGGTTTTTCTGAAATCTTCCTGTTCAGCATTTCTTATTGCAGAATAGTATTCCATTATGTTCATATACCATAGCTTGTTCAGCCATTCTCCAAATGGTAGGTATCCCCTCATTTTCCAGTATTTTGTCACTATGAATAGGGCTGCTATAAATATTTTTGCACATGTAGATTCTTTCCCCTTTTTAATGATCTCTTTGGGATACAGACCTAGTAGTTGTATTCCTGGGTCAAATGGTATGCACAGTTTGTCCACTGGGCAAATTTCCAAATTGCTTTCCAGAATGGTTTGATCAGTTATCAACTCCCCCAACAGTGCATCAGTATCCAAATTTTCCCATATCCTCTGCAACATTTATCATTTCCCTTTTTTCATATTAGCTAACTTGATTGATGTTAGGTGGTATTTTAAAGTTGTTTTAATTTGCATTTTTCTAATTAGAAATGATTTAGATCACTTTTCATATGCCTTTGATTTTTTCATCTGAAAACTGTCTGTTCTATCTTTTGACCATTTATCAACTGGGGATTGGCTTGCATTCTCATAAATTTGACTAAGTTCTCTATAGGTAGGTATAATATCTAAGAACTATCAAAATTAGGGCAGTTTGAAGGATTCTACATAGACAAAGGGCAAAGGAGTGAGTCAATTTTATTGGAATTATGTAAAAATTAGGTAAGTGAGAAAGAGGGATGCCCTGGGAGAAAGGGGAAAGGAGAAGGAGAATGGGGAAAATTATGTCACTTCAAATGAGACATGCAAGGAAAAACTTTTACAGTGGAGGGGAAAGTGGTGTGTAGGATGGTGGGCAAGGATCATCTAAATTTTTTCAAAGAGAGGAAGTAGGAGGGGAAGGGGAAAAAAGTTTAGGAGATAAAAGTGAGGACAGATAAAGGAAGACAGTGGTCAGAAGCAAACAAACTTTAGAGGAGGAACAGGAGAGAGAGAGAGAAAGAGGCAAAGAGAGAGAGAGAGAGACAGACAGACAGACAGAGACAGACAGAGACAGAGAGGGACAGAGATAGAGAGGGACAGAGAGAGGGACAGAAAGAGACAGAGAGAGACAAAGACAGAGAGACAGAGAGGAGGAGAGGGAAGAAAATAGGATAGAAGGAAATGCATAGTGAATGTAAATGGGATGAATTCACTCATAAAACAGAAGGATTTAATAGACTGGATTAGAAACCAGAATCCAAAAATATGTTGTTTGCAAGAAACACACTTGAAACACACACACACACACACACACACACACACACACATACACATACCCACACAGAGTTAAAATAAGGGGTTAGAGTAGAATCTCTTATTCTTCAGCCAAAATAAAAGACAGGGGTCGAAATCATTATCTCAGACAAAGCAAAAGGAAAAATAAATCTAATTAAAAGAGATAAGCTGGGAAACTATATCTTTCCCAAACTCCATATAAAATGAAATTTACACTCACTAGGAGCATCAAAACCCAAAACAATTGTTTTGGTTCTGGCCAGAAACTCTGAGGGTCTTCTCTTCCTAGATTTCTTCTTTTGTGAAGGCAAACTAGACTATCTTTATCCTCAGTTCTTACCTAGCCTTTAATTACTGAATGGACATTACCTTAGAGAGGCCAGAGAAAGACCTTTCCTTAAAATGGCCAATGTCTCCCACTGCACCTGGAGTCATCACCTGTCATCTTGACTTATGTCTTGTCACTCGACTCAGATGTCTATGGAGGAGAGAGTAGGGCTGATTACTCTGCATAGCTCTGCCTCACTTAAATCCAGTTCACTTATAAGACATTACCCTGCTGTCATTGGTCCTCTTTGGGAACAAAAGATGAACAACAATCAAAACTAAATATAGTGCATCAAATGGCATGGCATCTGAATTCTTAAAGGAAATGTTAAATGAACTACAAGAGGAAATAGACAGTGAAACTATACTAGTGGGAGACTTTCCCCTCTCAGAGCTAGATAAATAGATATAATAAAAATAAATAAGAAAGAAGTCAAGGAGGTGCATAGAATCTTTTAAAAGATTGAAAGGCAATATAAAGGAGTATACTTATTTCTCAGCTGTACATAGTATCTTCACAAAAATTGACCATTTGTTAAGACATAAAAACCTCACAACCAAATGCAGAAAAGCAAAAATTTAAATATACCCTTTTAAGACCATAAAGCAATACAAATTCCAATCAATAAAAGGCCATTGGAGCATAGATTAAATATTAATTGGAAACTAAATAATCTTAACCTAAAGAATGAGTAGGTCAAAGAAAAAAATCATAGAAAAAATCAATAATTTCATTAAATAGAATGCAAATAGTGAGACAATATTACAAAATTTGTGGGATGCAGCCAAAACAGTACTTAGGGGAACATTTCTTTCTCTAAATGCATGCATCAATAAAAGAAAGATAGATCAATGCCTGCAATTAGAAAAATAATTGATAAAAATCCCCAATTAAACATCAAAATGTAAATCCTGAAAATCAGAGGAGAGATTAACAAAATTGAATGTTAAAAAAAGAATTAATAAAACTAGAAGCAGTTTTTAAGAAAAACTCAAATTTTAAATGTGAATATTAATTTTTACATGTAATTGGGAAATATTTAATGAAATAAAATATATTAAAATTGCATTAGTCATCATTACATCTTAGGAATTATCTTTTAGTATTTAAATGAGAAATTGCTTCAAATTTATATCTTCAGGCCTCCTCCACCCTCTTTGATTTCATTAATTTTAAGTAAGCAGACTGATGTTTCAGTTTATTAATAGTTATACTGAATGGCAAGCAAATAACTTTCATATTCCTTCTGATTAGAAGCTAAAATTTGAGTATCAGTTATGTACATTAGCATTAATATATGATAAATAATATAAAATGATTGATATGTTTTTGGTCTTCTAGTACCAATAACTGGAGATCTCTTTCTGGTTGCTAAGAATAAGGAGTACTGCTAGTCCTACACTATTCTCATACTCTTAAATTTGTTAAACTCCCTTTTCTAGAAGCCTAGGGAAATATTGCTTAACACTTGTATTGACTCATGCTGGTTGTATTCCCAAAGGGAAGGTTGGAAAGGAACTCAGTACTCAATATAAGTCAGATATAGGACAGGTATCTATCTTTCTGCTCCTACCCCCTGATTAATTGATAAATATAAACCTACTTTGCCAGAAAGACTTAATATAGGATTCAATTCCTTAACTTCAGACTACAGTTTATACTTTTCTGGGCACTTGATACTTAAATCTCATCTAAACAAAGGCATAGAAATGTTGAATATACATTTTTATGTTTCATCTCAAGGTAAATGTCTTCTGTCAAGCCAGTCTAAGCCTTGGGTTTAGCCTCTTGTTGGCCCAAAGAGTACCAAGATCTCCACTTGTCAGACCCAGTGCCTTATCCAATCTACCACCTCACTGCTTGGAGTCATTCACTTTTTCTTAAAGGTCCACTGAGTCATTGGCTCTTCCTCTTTGTTGGCCAATAATGGCCTCATTAATTCGAAGTGCTGAGGGTTCTCAGTATTAAGATGTATGCATTTGGCCAGCTGGAATTAAGAAAAGCAGCTTTGCATATTCCAGCTTTGCATACTCTGTTCAATCTCCAGGTACAGGTTTTATCACCCACACCATGGGTGCAAGGCAAAAATAAGCAGCTCACTTCACAGTTAAAGATCATCAGTACTCTTTCTTACAGCATCTTGTGACCATCTATTTGCAAATTTAAGCTATGAATCAGTGATTTGGATTTACTATGGTGACTAACAGTGAATTGTTTCATTATTTATTAATGTCTGCATTGTGCAAAGAACTAAATGAAAAACACTGAATTATAGATAAAGATTAAGAAGACTTGGTCATTGACCTCAGAGTCTGCCATATCATTATGGTTATGTAGTAGCACAGTCTGACTAAATGAAAATAATTTAAATGATTACCTCAGATGCATTGAGAGAGAGGCATACTCTCTGGGATGGGTCACATGATAGCTTCACTGTACTTTGCCCTGGTCAGAGGAGATCTGTTGTATTGTGTTCAATTCTGGGTGCCATATTTTAGAAAAGACACTGATAAGCTGGAGTATATCTAATGGAGGATGACTCAAATGGTAAAGGGCCTTGGGGTTATGCCATATGAAGATCTGTTGAAGGAACTAAAAAATGTTTGGCCTGGAAAAAAGAAGACCTAAGAGAGACATGATAACTCTTTTCTAGGATTTGAAAAGTTATCACCTGAAAGAGGGTTTTCTGCTTGACCCAAAGGTTAAGACTTAATGAAATGGGTGGAAATCTCAAAGATGTATACATACATAGATGTAAGGAAAAACTTCAAAATAATTAGAGATGTGCAAAATGGACATAGGCTATCTCAAAAGGTAGAGGTTTATCTTTCCCTGGAGGTCTTTAAGCAAAGGCTGATGATGATGACTTGAGTATGTTTTTGAGATTTATTATTCAAGTATGGGCAGGCCTAGATAGCTAATCACATTCTTTGTATTTCTCAAATTCCATTATTCTGTCATATTTCACTTCTGTAGCATAGTGTCTTTATCTGTAAAATATAGTAGTGCCCTTTGCCTCATTTGATGGATTCATGGAGCATGCTTTGAGTTCTTAAAAAGAAAGATTATAAACCAATTTTTTGTCACACCATTAAATATAATATCAGATACCAAGTGGAAATCTTTTAGTGCTTTCCTGGAATGAAACTGGCAATCGCAATTTTAACTAAATATACTTAATTCTGTGACTTTGACAGGGGTATTCAAAGTGATATGTGTCCATTATTTCCTTCCTTCCTTCCTTCCTTCCTTCCTTCCTTCCTTCCTTCCTTCCTTCCTTCCTTCCTTCTTTGTTAGGGGTCCTTGACCAGCAAGGATCCCTATCTCAGTATGCAATGATGAGGCGGGAGTCAGGGATGATGCAACTCCGATTTATTGGCAGACATTATCCAGTTTTATAGGGTTTTGCACTACATAAGCAGGAGCAGGTGTTCAAGGGGTAAGGGGATGAGAGCATGGGAAGATCGATATCTGGTGGGAAGAATCTGAATTGTTGTAAACTATGTTTCCTACAAGCGTATGGGAAAAACTAGGGCTGTAGTAAGGTAGTTTCCATGGGAGTATGGGAACAAAGGGGGGTGCTGTTCTACAGTATCTACGGAGGCATGGGAAGGCTCAGGCATGTAGCCAGCTGATATCAGAGCTGTATGAGCTATGTGAGGCACAGGGCAGGATGCCCTTGTAAAGTATCAAAGATGTTCTAGTAAGTAAAGTATCAAAGCATTGTTGTGTTAGGCACTGGTTCAAGAGCATTAGGTAGTGGCCAGCTGGGTTCCTCCTTCTGGGCTTGTGAGTCCCTGGTGAATGGACTCGCCTGCATGAGAAAGGATGGCTACCAGAGCAGGAGGGGGGCTGTTAGGGGGGCTGCTAGGGATGGAAGTCTTTCCTCCGGGTACCTTACCATTCCAACTCCTACTAAGCCTGTCTGGTTTTACCCAGGAAACAGGCCAAGCGCTAGGGTCCGAGCAGCCCCGGGGTCAGCACTAACACCCTACATTTCTTTTCTTCCTTCCTTCCTTTCTTCTTTTCTTCCTTCCTTCCTACCTCATAGTATTGCTTTTTGTTATTTCTTTTTTTAATTAACAAAAAACTTATTTTTCTCCCCTTTATAAACAAAAATAAAACCTCGTAATAAATATACTTGAATCTACCCTCCCTCTTCTTCTCTCTCTTCTTTGTTATCTGTTTGTCTGTGAGAGAAATGTTTTTCTGTTTCCATTACTACATTGTATCTTCCCTCCTTTCATCAGTCCAGATGAAAGTGAGATTCAAGTATTGCTTGCTCCCCCATTTCTTTTTTCTTGCTTGTGTAGTCTTCTAATTATGTATCATGGTTATGTCAGTTAATTTTTTTCTATCCTTCCTCTCTCTTCTCATTCCTTTGCATTTTTTTTAAGATAATGGAAACATAATAAAAATACTCCCGGGCCATCTGTACTCCATGACGTCCAATTATATTAGGGTTCTGAGGGGACACATCTGTTATCTTCCTTTTCAATATGTGAACACTCCATGCTACTTTAGTCCCTTATGTTTGTTCACTCATATTTACCTTTCTATGTTTCTCTTGAGTCTTATATTTGTATTTTAAGTTCTCTCCTTTTCTTTGATTATTTCAATAGGAATGATGAAAGCCCTCTATTTCATTAAAAATTCATTATTTTGCCTTGTAGGATTATACTCTCTTTGCTGAGTAAGTTATTTTTGGTTGTAACCCTACAAATTTTCCCTTTTGGATTTTCACACTCCAAGTTCTCTCCCACTCCTTTCCAGTGGTGGTCTTTACTGCAGTTCCTTGGTACTTGAAATCTTTCTTTCTGGCAGCTTGCAGTATTTTTTTCTTTGAATTGGAAGCTCTGGATTTTGGAGATAATGTTACAGAAAATCTTCCTTTGGGGATTTCTTTCAGGACATTACTTGTATTTTTGTATTTTTTGTATTTTTCACTTTGCTCTCTGTTCTAAGAAATCTGGACAGTTTTCTCTCATGATGTTTTGAAATACGATGTCTAGGTTTCTTTTTTCTTCATTTATGGCTTTCAGCTAGTATGATTCTTAAATTATCTCTCCTTAATCTGTTTTCAAGGTCAATTGTTTTTAATGTGAGATTTATATTTCTTCTATTTTTTCCATTCTTTTTTGACTTTGTTTAAACATTTTCAACCATTTATCATCTCCCATTTAATATGTAAATACTCTATACTAATTTAGTTCCTTCTTATTGCTCACTTGCATTTGCTTTTTTGTGTTGTTATTGGGTACATTCTCATTTTCAAGAAGCCTGTTATTAGGGTATCATGTTGTACTGCTTATGCTGAGCTCTTGTTTTTCCAGTCTTTCTTTAAAACCCCTCATTCTTTTTCTGTTCTTTTTTAGTGCTATCATTTCTTTTATAAATTATTTTTAAACTCATTAAAATCCCTGTTTCGTTTCCTTTAGGAACTCTAGTTGAACTTCTGTTTAAACAGTGTTGTGCTTGTATTACAAGTATTTTTCCTTGAGGCCTTGATTGTGTATGTTTGGGAATAATTCTCTTCTTCTGGATTTCTATATGTGATAACCTTGTCATCATAATGACTGTGGTGACTGTTTTCTCATTTTTCCAGACTTACTTTTCAACTTCTGCTTTATTTTAGGACAAGTCACTGCTCAGTTCTGAAGGAACATCTGGGCCTTACTTTGATCTGTTTTGTATTGCTTGGGTCCTGCTCCTTCTTTCTGCACATATTGATTAATCATTGAATTCTTTAGGGATCTCAATGACAGCTTAGGCTGGGGACCTATAAACTGTCAGCTTGCCCAAAGCATTCTAATCCATGGTGAAGTCTGATTGTTGCCTGATTTCTGAGTTTTGTAAGCACCTGACTTGGGTTTGACCTTCAGCAACACAACTTCGGGCTTGAATTTATAGTAGGCTGATTCTGGGCCCAATGACTGCTGGCTAGCTAGAAGGCTCTGTAAGTTCAGGGTGGCAGAACTGTAGGCTCCCCTTGGGCAAAACCCCCTGCCCTGGTTGTTCCATGGTAGGCTTGAGAATAGACTGGTGGTGGGATCTGAGATCCTAGTCAGTCCTTCTTGCTATTTATTGAGGTTCCTACTCCTTGCCCACTACTACGCCTTGATCCAAGATTGCTCCTCGCTCTTCGCGAGGACTTCTGCACCTAAATGAGGGGTTCTTGCACTGGATTTATGACCTATATATGGCTTTTAAGCAAGAAAGCTGTCAATTGGCACCTATTCTTGCTCTCTACATATCAATAGGACCCTCTGTGTTGGATGCTGGGCATCTTCTTGTCCTAGAACATAGAGGTCCCCTTCGGTCACCAAACTGAAAGGTTCTATAGCAAGGCCCTCCTGGCAAGAAATTATCCCCCATATGCATAAACTTCTGTTTCCGTATGTGGTCCTAGATGGAAAAAAGACACATTGTTATTTCTCCTTGGACTTCCTGATCAGAAATAGTTTCAGTACATTTTCTACATCTTTGTGAAGGAGTCTGGGCTTTACTGCTTCTTCCTGTTTTGATATCTTGTCTGGTCCCTGAGGTCAGTCAATCAATAGGTACTGTGTTAAGTGCTAGGATCTGAAAAAAGGCAAGGAGCCCTCAAGAAGTTCATAATCTAAAGGAGGAAGTTACAATCAAATAAATGTGTAAAAACAAGTTACAAGCAAATAAATGTGTAAAAACAAGTTACAAACAGGATAAATAGAGTGAAGGCACTAGAATTAAGAGGGGTTAAAAAGGCTAACTGTAGAAGATGAGATTTTAGTTAGGATTTAAAGGAAGCCAGCAGGTAGAGATGAGGAATGAGAATATTCCAGGAATGGGAGACAGTTAGAGAAAATGCCTGGAGCTAAGAGGTATTGTTTGTGGTGTTTTGTCTGTGGAATAGCAAGGAGACCAACACCACTGATTCAAATTGTGGAGGGGAGTATGAAGACAGAAAAAGTAGGAGGGAACTAGATTACGAAGGACTTTGCATATCAAACAAAAGATTTTTCATTTTATCTTGAAGATAATAAAGAGCCACTAGAATTTATTAACTAGGAGGGATGACATGGTATGACCTGTTCCTTTGAAGTGAAAAGAGATTTGTGGCAGTAAGGTCCACCAGGAGGCCATTGCAATAGTCCAGTCTCGAGATGATGAGGCCCTGTACCATATGGGTGGCAATGGCAGAGGAGAGAAAGGGAAGGATTTGAGAGATGTTGCAGGGATGAATTGAGAGGCTTTGGCAACAGACAATATGGGTGGTGAAAGATAATAAGGAACTAATGAAGACTCCCAGGTTGTGGAAGGATGGTTGTGCCTTCAACAGTAATAGGGAGGATAGGAACAGGGGAAGGTTTAGGTGGAAAGATGATGAATCCTGTTTTGGACATTTGTTGTTTCAGAAGTCTAATGGACATCCAGTTTGTGATGTCTGAAAGGCAGTTGACAATGTGAGATTGGAGATCACTAGAAAAGTTAGGGCAGGATAGATTTGAGGATCATCAGCACGGAGATGATAATTAAATTCATGAATGCCATACATTCTCAAATCTACCTATTCTCCCTACAGCTTCAACTTCCTGGAATTGAAGGTGGAACTGAATTAAAATACATGGAGCAAATGGAAATGTGTAATTAGGCCTGGGTTAAATGCTATGCATTTTTCTTATCTTTTTTGATCTTATCACTAAAAAAAAAGTATAGAACCACTGTGAATTCTACCTAAACAGTAAAAAAATTCTTAGAAAATATAAGAAATTAGTTTATCATTGGTCTATCATTTATGTGTGTAGCTACCTAGAAAAACTGGCAAAATTAGAAATTACTATGGTATTTCTTCCAGAAAGGAAACATACGGAATAGAGGCTACTTATTTTTATCTTATTTGGCAAATAAGAACCTTTTCTTGGAAATAAATTTGATTTACTCTTCTTTTTCTCATTCCTGACATTTCTAGACATGATTTCTGTTGCTTGGTTACAGTTTCAATTACATCTGTAATCACAGATCATCTGAAGTATTGTTTTAAGTGACCTTGCTTATTATGTATTTCTGTATATGTTTGAAGTGGGTACATATTCTCTAATGTTTAAGAAAATGTTGCCAAGGTCATACAAAAATGAGCATCATCTACCAGCTGAAAGTGAAGGAGAATTACAGTTGGCTTCTATAAAAATGTAAAGTGAGTATAATCTTAAAGAGGGGGATTTGAACTACATCAGTGGTAAATTTTTTCCCCCTCAGGGACTCATTATGGTCTCATAACATTAATTTTTCATAAATTATGCAGATCTCATTTTAGACATTACATATTAGTAGTACTTATTGGTATTGGCCACTTCCTGTACTAACAGCATATTCTGATGTTTCATTGAGGTGTAGAGGTGACCCTGGGTTCCCGTATGCTATGCCAGTGAAGGGCAAGCTTTGGCATTTTCTATCAGGCTAGAGAGGCTTCAAGTCAGTCCCAGAAAATGGAAGGTACATCTGTAGGAGGACCAGCCTAGCTAAGTTTGAACGAAGAATTCTTTTGGCCATAGCAACTCAATGAAAAGTACCTACTAAGATACTAAAGTGTGTGTGTGGACAGAAGGACCTGCATAACTAAAATCACAGATCTACATAAGTATTAAAGAAGTGTGAATATTTCAAGTAACATTTAAAGGTAGAACAAATGTGGTGTGACTTACCCATGATACTCACCCATTCTGCAAATATTTATTCTGCTACTGAAGGGCTTATTTTTGCCATTTCCAAATACTTGAATACGATAACTAGTATAACGAATGAAGTTCTGGATTTAGTATCAGTAAACCCTGAGTTTGAATCCAACTTCATCTGTGTGACCTTAGGCAAATCACTCTAACCTCTTTAAGCCTCATTTTCCTCTTCTATAAGTGTGAGCTCCTTGAGGTCAGGGACTGTCTTTTGCTTCTTTTTGTATCCCCATTGATTATCATGGTGACTGGCACTTAGTAAGGACTTAATAAATATCTATTAGTTTATTAATTGATGAAGGGGTTGGACTTGGTGACCTCAATGGTCCATTCCAGATATCTTCTATAATTCCATAAATGTTGGTAAAGAAATATAAATATAATGCTATTTAAAATTCTTATCAAAACTAGAGGAAATTTCATTGATTACAAAGCATATTTATTTCTAACATCTTATTAAAAATAAAATATCGGAGAAAAGTACATTAAAAGCATCGTATATGTATATAATACCCACAAATATATACATATATATGCATATTTCATTTGAAGAATATAGCTTGACAACTATTTCTATAAACATTTTCATATTTGGATTTAGGTTGGTCTTTAAACTGCATATTCAAATTACAGTTAAAATTGACATAAAACTGTAACAAACTTTACATAATTCAGTGTAAAGGGGAATGTTTAGATTTGATTTTAATGGTACTGTATGAATACCCATTCTTGATTAGGCAGTAAAATACTGATAATATTGGACTTTAATAACAGAGACTCATTTCCTAATTAAAAGGTTTAATTATTAGATCTCCTCATCTGTAGTAATAGTTTTATGTAGATATGCTGTTACTCAATGCCAAATATTTTAGAAATTCCTTTTATAGTGGCATCATATCTACATTTCATACCTGGAATACTCCATCCTGTCACCTCTACTTCTTGGTTTCCTTCAAGATCCAAATCAATTTTCACTTTTGGCCTATCCTTTTCCCCCTCTGCTGCTAGTATCTTCCCCTCTAAAATTATTCTCTCTCTCTCTCTCTCTCTCTCTCTCTCTCTGTCTCTCTCTCTCTCTGTCTCTGTCTCTCTCTCTCTCTGTCTCTCTCTCTCTCTGTCTCTCTCTCTCTCTCTCTCTCTCTCTCTATATATATATATATATATATATGTGTGTGTGTGTGTGTGTGTGTATGTACATATATATATATATATGTGTATATATATATTGTATAGAGTTACTTACATATTGTCTCCATCATTAGAATGTGAATTCTCTGAGAGTAAAACCTGTTTTTGCCTTACTTTGAACCCCTTGGGCTTAGTACAATGCTTGGCACATAGTGAGCACTTTATAAATGCTTGATGACTGACTGATAGTCTTATTTATAGCTCTTTCTTTCAGAGGAGATTCTAAATCATATAGGCAGTAAAAGTTTTCAACAGTCAATGCCAATGACAATTTCTCAAGATTTCTTGTAGGTAAAATGCCAAAAAGCACAGTTTTTACTGTGCTTAAGAGAGCTGCTCTGTTCACATTGGGAATTCATGAAAATAAATTAGAAAGAGGCTTTTCACTTAACTTAAATTTGAATTAACTCAGATTTTCATAAAATAAAAACAGATGCTTTTGTATAGCCGTTTAGAGGGTTCACAAGTCTTATATAAAGAACATGTTTGTACATAGGCATCATTTCTGTATAAGGTCACTATAGTTCAATGGATAGTGATGGATTTTCATTCAAGTTCAAATCCCTTATCTTACTCTTACTAGCTGGGTCACCATGGAGATGACTTAAACTAAGATTCAGCTTCTTTATCTGAAGAATGGGAATAATATCTGCAGTACCTACATCACAGGACTATTTTGCTATGAAAATGAAGTAGTGTATTAAAAGGATTTTTCAAACCTGAAAGCACCATATAAATGTAAGTTATTCTGTTCACAGGATTGTAGTGTTAGAACTGCAAGAGATCTTAGAGGCCATCAAGTCCAATCCCATAATTTTATATATGGGGAAAATGGAACACAAAGAGATTAAATTACTTACCCATGATCACACTGCTAATTTGTGTTTAAGGTTCCTAGTTTTCTTCCTATCTATCTGACAGTTCATTCTCAGTCTCTTTTCTTGGATTTTCAAATCATGCCCACTAATGTGGGTGTCCTGTAGGGCTTTGTCTTGTGATCTCTTCTCTTCTCCCTCTGAACTATTTTAGTTGGTGATCTCATCAGCTCCCAGAGATCCAGTTATTAGTTCTTTTTAATAATAATATTAAAAAAGATAGAGGAAAGAGAGGATAATTGGTGGGGAGATGCAATGCTACAGAAACTAGGGTTCAAGGTCTGTTAGAAGTGTTCAGAGATAGATATTAAAATCTGTGAGCTGAGGAGTTGGAGTCCAAAGGGGAAAATGAGAGAAGTCAATGGTTGCTCTCCCCAGCCTTTTGTCTGAGATTTGCTTGAGTTCAGTTCAGGAAGGGAGCTGAAGAAGGTGTGGATGTAAGTATCAATCCACAAAGCTGGCTTCAGTTTTGGCAGTGCAGTTAGGAATCTTCTCTACTGATTTCTAATCTGATGTCTCCAGCTATAAATTATATATCTCATACTGGATACCCAATAGATCTCTTAAACACAACATGTCCAAAAGCGAGGGTGGGGAACTTGTGGCCTTGAGGCCACATGTGGCCCTTTAGGTCCTCAAGTGCAGCCCCTTGACTGAATTCAAACTTCACAGAACAAATAGATTTGGATTCAGTCAAAGGGCTTTACTTAAGTACCCAGAGGGCCACATGTGACCTCTAGGCTGCAGGTTCCCCACCCTTGTACCAAAACTGAACTCATTATCTTTCCCTCTTCTCAAACCATCCCCTCTTCCTAATTTCTCTTTTATTTTTAAGGGCACAACCATCTTTCTACTCAGCAAGTCTCAAAACCTGGTGGTCATCCTCTTGTCTTCACTTTTTAACCACCCATATCCAATTTCTTGCCAACGCCTGTCAATTTTAACTTCTCTTACATATGCACCCTTCTCTCCTCTGACACTGCCACCACTCTGATTTAGGCCCTCCTCACCTTATGCCTAGATGCTCATTGGTCTTCTTTCCACAATTTTTTCACACTTCAGTTAATCTCCCGCTTAGCTATTAAAGTGATCTTCCTAATGCAGAGATCTAATCAAGTCAACCTGTATCTAGCAATTATTCTCCAGTGGCTCCCTATCACCTCCAGGATCCGCTGTTTGGCATTCAAAGCCTTCCATAACCTGACCCCCATCTTTCTAGTCTCCTTATACTTTACCCATCTCCACGGACTCTGTAGTCCAATGACAACATTCTTGTTCTTCCTTGACACTGGACCTTTTGACTCCAGGTATTTTCACTAGCTGTCCTCTATGCCTTGATAAATGCTTATTGATTGTCTGCCTGTCTAATTCCAAGTCCAGCATCCTATTTGTTCCTAAGATAAATTTCTATATATGAGACTAATGGTATTTAATATTTTAAGATAAATATTTTAAAAATAAAATAATTACCACCACTATCTTCATTAAGATTCTAAATAAATTCTTCTTATAGATTCTTCTCATTCACCTGTTCTACTCTTCAGAATTTTTAGTCAATGTTTTAAACTTTATCAAGGTTGCTAGTTTGTATAAGATCCCAAGATTTTACTACTTAGCTTTGTGAAGGTGGCTGCTGAACTCGTTTTCTTGAGTTGCCTTATAGATGAAGCCCCTCTAAAGTAACATAACAGTGATCTTTTGCAACTGAACGCTATCAAACTTTTAGTTTCCTTACTAGACTGGATCTGGCCTGTCTGATCAGACTGATAAACTGTTTGTGGTCCTGAAACCCTTTCAGATAAGCAGAACACTCTCTTTCCATGGTCTGTGGTTCCTAAGCGCTCCTGCTCCCTCTTGCTCCCCCTCCCCTACTGCTCTCTTCCTCCTTCCATGACACTCCCATTTGGGAGGGGATTGCCTTCCACTCCTCTAATGAGACCTCCCCTTTTTGCCATAACCCATAAATATCCAAGACTCATCTGTATTGTGGGATCCTTGATATAAGGAGTTCCCAAATGCATGTACCTTTCTCTTGTAATAAATCAAGTTATTACCCACTTCTTGTGGAATCGTGACTTTTGGTGAACAGCTTATAACCTGCCCCCTGACTTTTATTTCTAGTCTTCTGCCTTACTTACTCCCAGGTACTCTGTAATGCAGTGACCTTGGCTTCCTCAATGTTTCTTGCACAAGGAATTCTAGGAATTTTCATTGGCTGTTTCCCATGCCTACTGCTTTCCCATCTCATTTCCACCTTCTGGTTCCCTTGGCTTCCTTTAAGTTCCTACCTTCTTCAAAAAGCCTTTCTCTATCTCCCTTAATGTTAGTGCCTTACCTCTGCTGGTTATCTTTAATTTATCCTGTAGATACATTCTGGTACAGAACTGTTTCTTTGTTATCTCCCACATAAGACTCTGAGAATCTTTAGACCAAGTGCTCTTAGCATGGTGCCTGGCGCATAGTATGTGCTTACTAAATTTATTTATTATTTAATAAATTTAAGTTTATTGATGAACTGACTCAAATGAACTATGTCCTAATACTTTTAAGTTACTCTTACTTTTGCAGACTGATATTGATATGGCTAGCCATAAAGGACACTTATTAAGTGCTTTATTTTTTCTAATTTTTTTGTAACACTGGTTAAGTCACTTTGTGGGTCAAGCAGATCCCTACATTTTATCAACTACATTATAAGTAGATCTCACTTTTGACCTGAAAAGAGTACTGACTCAGGAGTTAGAGAACCTGGGTTCAAATTTTACCTCTTCTTCTTGCTGTAGGATGATAGGCAAGTCACATAATGTCTTTCAGACTCAGTTTTGTCACTGTAAATGAGCTAGACAAAAGGAAATCTGAGGTCGCTTCCAGGTCTAGATCTCTGACTTTGATTGATAGATGGAGTTCTTACTGATTCTTAAAATATTTTAAACATTTATATTTTAAAATTAAATTAATTTTTTACCCCTCCCCATATTCAATCCCTTGTCAAGGTCTATCATTTTAATAAGTCTCTTGAATATAACCCTTTTTAAAAAAATAAGGTATGTTAAAATGTATTTTTAAATTTATTTATTATAAGCACATATCACAGATCCTGGGCTTTATGGTCATTTATTACACTTCGTTATTACTTCCTTTTCCCTTTAAATTTTCTGTTCATTGAATCTACATTTATGTAATCAGAATCTAGGTGTGTAAACAAGTATTTCCATGTGGATTGTAGATCAAACTCTTTTTTTCCTCCTTCTCTACACTAATCCAAGACTCAAAATTGAGGGCTAAAATGATGTCATTTTATGTTTTTCTCTCAATCTTATAATGAGAGAGATCTTGATCTGTGCTTTAATTGAGTGTCAGGTAGATTTCTTGGTGTGAAAACTCTGACAATTCAGGTAGACAAATCACCTGTAACTCAAAGATGTCATGAATCTTAAAGTAGTCAGAGTTTGTCTGATGAAACTAATAGTTATGTGCCTTGCTAATAGCTATATAGCAAGCTTGTGTCTGCAAGAATTCAAGTCTTCTTAACCCCAATTCCAGCATTCTATCAACTCCTCTCCATCTACTACCCCACAATGACTCTCTTCTTCTGTCTTAGGAATTGTTAACAGTGGTTAATCAATCAAATACTTTCCTCAGACACTCCTTAATTACAGGTTATTCACAAAAAACATCATTGAAAAGATATTTTTAAAATACTCAAACATACATCATGAAATAATTTGTTAAATGATAATTTTATTGTTCAGAAAAGCAAATCAACAATTACATAGTTGTCTACCACAACTGTACATTTTGTGGGGAAAGAATTAGCTAGAATTAGTTTAGTTTGTCCATGTATAATAAAAACAACCATAAATGTGTCAACAAGTACACAAAGGTGAGATCATAGACATGGTACTTAGTACAATGTGCCTTATAGTTTTAAGTAATACATTCCAATTGGTATGGAGATGAACCCCTTAAATACATTGAAAATTAGATTCATGACTTTAAATAAAGGAAAATAACACACTGAAAAGCTTGGGAAGGATGGGGCTGTTGTAAAGTTGGTCTTAGTTCATTTATATTTATCATTTTATGAATAATCTGAAAAGAGAATAATTTGGACATTTATATTTTTAGAAGATACAAAAAGAGTCAATGTCGTATTAGTTAGAGTACTAGAATGACAGTCAGTGGTCCAGCAGTTCAAGTCTCTCCTCTCACATATACAGGCTCTTTGACTGAGCAAGTCAAATGATCTCACAGTCCCTCCAGGAAATTCTCCAAGACTCAAAGTTGCTGAATTGCTGTAGGTCTGCATTAGTAAAATGAATTTCCTCACTGGGAGTTCCTTATACCAGGGAAATAACAATAATAAATCTGCATACCTACCTAGGATGGAGAGAGAGAGGGAGAGGGAGGGGGAGGGGCAGAGGGGAAGAGGAAGGGAGGTGGAGGGGGGAGGGGAAGGGGGAGAAAAGAAGAGAGAATAACTCTGCTTATATTAGAAATGTGAGAAAAGAAAAAGTATTAATATTAACAAATAATTTAGAGGCATTAGAAGAGTAGATGAGACATGATAACCCTGGGATTTAACTTGTAAAAATGCAAATCAATGCACCTGGGGAGGAAATAACTTAATATTGGTATTCAGAGAGTGGGACAAATAACAGAAAACAGGCAGTGAGAAGAGAAAACATGGTAATAGAGGAGAGTAAAATATACATGAACCAGAAATACTGTTAGCCAGAAAAAAATCTCGTATTTAAACAAAAAGAAGAAAATAGAGATGCCCTACCTCAATACTAAATTGTCCTCCTGGTACCTAGCAAAGCTTCTTATGATAGTTCAATATAGGTCCCTATAGGGGAACTGCTTTTGCATATGTGTATCAATTAATCAGGAAAAAAGTGATTCTGTTATGAGCTGATTCTGTGAGAAAAAGGAGAATGGTCAATAGTGTCGCTCTACAAAATAATGGATAAAGTCCATTAATGGAAAAAAATCAACTCATTAGGACAGGATTGTGTATTATTCTTGTCTCGAAAACAAAAGAAATGAGAAGTAAAAGCAAAATACTCTTTGGCTTCAGTCCCTCTCTTCTCATTTACTGCTCAGTCCTTTGCAATCTGGAACTGACCTCACCCCAGAAATGAAAATGCTCTCTTTATAGTTACTTAGTTTATCTTCATTGCAAAATTTAATGGTCCCCCTGGGTCAAAGGACAGAATAGAATAAATGGGGGGCGGGATAGGATGGAGGAAAACACAGTTAGTCTTTCACAACGTGACTATTATGGAAGTGTTTTGCATAACTACACATGTATAACCTAAATTGAATTGCTTGCCTTCTCAATGAGGGTGGGTGGGGAGGGAAGAAGGGAGAGAAATTGGAACTCAAAGTTTTAAAAACATGTTAAAAATTGTTTTTACATGTAACTGGGAAATAAGATATACAGGCAATGGGGTGTAGAAATATATCTTTCCCTGCAAGAAAAAAAGGGGAAAGGGGATGGGGGGATGATAGAAGGGAAGGCAGGATGGGGGAAGGGGTAATCAGAATGCATGCCATTTTGGGGTGGGGGGAAGGGAGAGATGGGAAAAAATTTAGAACACGAAATTTGTGGAAATGAACTTTAAAAACTAAATATAATAAATTAATTTTTAAAAAAATTAATGGTCCCCATATTTCTTGACTTGTCTCCTGAATTTGACATCATTGACAACCCTCTGTTCATAGATATTCTCCTCTCTCATGTGTTCTATTCTCCTGGTTCTCTCATCTTACCTGTTTGATCACTGGTCCTAAGTCTCATTTACTGGGTCATCGTTTAAACCAATATTGTCAAACTCAAAAAGAAATGGGGAGCCCCTAAACAATATATAAAGATTCCTTAATTTTAAAATAATACTATCTAAGTTTTATTCTATTTTTCTTTATTTTAAAAAATATTTTGCAATTACATTTTAATCTGCCTCTAGCACCCCTAGGGAGTGCCGTAGGCTGCATGTTGTCATGATAAAAGTCTATGATGAAGAAAATCCAAGGCAAAAAATTCTGAGCATAATCTCTTTATTAGTAAGGCTTATAGTTGCTAATAATAGAGTTGAATGGCCTCTCAGTTACCAGAGACATACCTTACAATCAAAGCAGCTTTTTGTATAGTTTGGTGGTTACCATAAGGTCCAGTGACAAAAACTAAACTAAGACTGTGATTGGTCCACATGAAAGGTGAAGGGTGGACTATATATCACGCTGACTGGCAGGAAAAGATCTTCAAAATCCATAGCAATGGGGAAAACACAGAGTTGAATAACACCCTCTGAAAAGTCTCTTTCCAGATGTTACTCAATATAAGAGAGACCCAGTGCTAGGCAAACCATCTCCCTCTCCAGGTTGAATCATCTTCCATCTACCTTCCTTATCTCTCCCATGAGACAGGAGCAGTTTGTAGCCCTTAAAGTTAGGGTACCTAAACTCTTACATGTACCTAAACTCTATTGCTGAGGCAAATACAATGATTAACTAAAATTTCTTAACAATTAATCAGTAATCAATAATGAATTTCACAATGTAATAGGGAGGGGGGGAAGAAGAGGAATTGTGTTTGACACCTCTGATTTATATCATATTCTCTATATCTCGAAGGCTCTATTCTAATCTCTAATCTCTTCTGTCTTGATGCTTTTCTCTTGGTGGTCTTAGCAGCTTCCATAGTGTTAATTATAAATTACAGACATCTATACAGATAGCTTATCTATATATGTAGTAGCACCCCTGAACTTGAATCTCATATCACTAATTGCGCATTCAATATTTCAAACTGAATATCTTGGAGGCATCTGAAACTCAGCATGTCCTAAACAGAACTGTCAGCCTCTACCTCCTTAATATTACTCTCTTTCAAATGTGTCTACTTGTATCAAAATCACACCCATTCTTTCAGTTTCCCAATGGAGTGAGCCAGGATTGAATGGGTCAGGCTGGTACCTGAGGTTTGAGCTTTCAATCATATTTGATACTCAGTTCATCTAGCAGTTAATAAAAGGAGATTTTCTTAGCTATAGCTGGAAGAAGCAGGAAAAGGATAAAGCATTGATCTTGTTTAGTGCAGCCTATCAGCTTCTGTGTTCCCCATAGTGCTAGGAAGGACAAACCTTTGGGACTAGCTGAAGATCCTCGTGCCTTTTTGCGTGCAGATGACCAGAAAGCTACCTTTAGCTTTAGTCTACCAAACCATTTAAGTCTTAACGACAGTTAAAAATACCTTTGAAGAAAAATAACTAGCCTAGACCATATGATAAGAGATGCTGGTAATTATTTTTTTTTTTGCTACCACATCCAGGTTCATGGCCTGTGTGTTATCCAATATTCCTCACTTTCCCTCACATAGCCAATCAATTGACAAATCATGCAGGTTCTACCTCCATAGCAACATCCTTCATCATTGCTTTCATCATTGTCTATAGTAACTCATCTTCCTACAAGATTATATCAAATCTGAAAATCATACCTCCTGAGGATTCCCTTGCCTTGGGCCCCCTTCCTCCCTTTGATTGGAGGGGGTAAAGGATAGACATTGGAGAGCTCCTCCCTGCTCTTCCAATTAAGGAAGGGATCGAGCATAGCCATCTCATCATTTCCCACCTAATTTCAGTTCATCATGTCCCTTTAATGGGTATCCTTAACACACTTTTCAGGTTCTTTATATGTTGTCTTACCATATTAGATTGTGAACTCCTTGTGGACAAGGACTCTTTTGCTTCCCTCCATCTCAACATTTAGCACAATGTTTGGCATATAGTAAGTGTTTAATAATTTTTATTTTCTGACTATTCTCTGTACTCAATTCAGGCCATTATCACCTGTTGCTGTATTGTAAAAGATTCCTAATTAGTCTCCATCCAAAGTCTTTCTCCACGTCAGACAATCTTCCACACAGCTGCCAAATTGGTCTCTCTAAAGTATGGGCATGAGCACATTATTTCACTACTAAATTAAACTCCAGTGGCTCTTTATTCTTTATGATAAAATATAAATTCCTTTGTTGGACTTTTAAAGCCTTTCATAACCCAGGCCCAACCAATCTTTACAATTACATCACATATTATTACTCCCCCTCCTGCACTTTACAATCCAGTCAAACTAGCTTTCTCTTTGTTCCCAACACATGACACTCCATTTCCTGTCTCTGTGCTTTGGCACTGGTCATCCCCTATCTCTAGAATGCACTTCATCCTGACCTCTGGCTCATAGTATTCCTTTCTTTGCTCAAGATTCAGGTCGAACTCAATCTTCTACATGAATCTTTTCCTGATGCTCCTAATTTCTAGTACCCTCCTCCCAAATGCTAAATATATTATGACTTTATATTTATTTGTACTATGTATTTGTATGGAGCTAGGTGGAACAATGATTACAACTCTAGCCCTGGAATCAGGAAGAACTGAATTCAAATCTGGCCTCAGACACTTAACACTTATGTGACCCTGGGCAAATCACTTAACCTCTGTTTGCTTCAGTTTCCTTGCTTGTAAAATAGGGATAATAATTTCACTTACCTTATAGGATTGTTCTAAGGATCAAATAAGATACTAATTGTAAAGTTCGCAGCACAGTACGTGGTACATATTATTAATATAGTTATACTGTATATAATTGTATATATACATTTTGCATTCCCCAATATAATATAAGCTTCTTGCAAGTAGGAATTGTTTTATTTTCCATATTTTTATCTCTGGCACATGACACAAGCTTAATAAGTCCTGGTTGGTTGATTGATTGATTTTTTGAAAATTTTTCCTCTCTCCAGACACAAATTATTTTGTTTTGCTGACAATGCTTAATGAGAATATCAGCCACCAGTTCAATAAATCATTGAGTTGTGAAGAGCACAAGTATATATACTTATTTGCAGATACCTGTGGGACAATCTACAGCACGCCTGCAAAACATACAGCCTGCAAGCCACTTGCTGCCAGCCAAAGAATTTCAGGAAGCCTGTGAAAAATGTCGGGTTGCCACTGAGCATATATGTCATGTGACTATATATGTTATATGATTAGCCACTACCAACCATGGTCTCTAGTCTAACCTATCTGTGGCCCAAAGAAGTTTAGCCTAATTTAATTTTGGCCCCTACCTACTGCCAAGTTGTGTAGGCCTGATCTACAGAATACCCAAAGGGACATATCCCAGGAGATAAAGGAGTAAATCTCCAGTGGCAAAGGATGATTGGGAATATTAGTTGCTACTTTTCTGTGACCTGCCTCCCCCCAAGTACAGTGTAAACCACTCTATAGATGTTACTAACAATGACCAATAAATTCAAGTGATACAAAATTTTGAAAGAACAAGATTATCCTATATAGAATCTTGAAAATATTACAGACAGTTTTAAACTGGTTCAAAAAACCACAGAATCCTAATAGAAATTGTTTAAAACTTTAGAAATTCCGGCTCCACATTGGGAACATCCTGTGAAAAAGGGTGAAAAAGAAAATTATACCTTTGGGACCTGGGGTACCATATCATACTTTTAATTTTTCCATCTTTTTTAATATTTTGCTTTGTATTACTTGTATTTCCAATTTTGTAATTTTCAATAGGTGATTACTGGTCTTAAGGGAATTGGCTTTCCTAATAACAAGCAGTTTGGGATTACTGAAAGCACTACACTTATCCTAAATGTGCTGTCCAATAATCTCCTTCTTAGATTCAATTCTATGTCCAGTTCGTGACTCATATGTACTCTGGTACATGAAAAACAATTATTTATGGGGTAATTTGACAGGCTGTACATTGAGCTGTCCGCATAATCCCAACAATTTCATTTGTCCGTCATAGTTTTCCAATTTGATTACTTGGTCTAATATTTTCCCCATCGTTGTAGATTTCACAAAAGTGACTGTTTTGGGAGAATTTAAAGTATTATTTAGAGATTTTTGTCATCAATTAAAAAATCTTTCTTTCGGGGTATCTTATACAGGAAATATTTTTAACGTGTGCATCCCTGTCCAAGTATTCCTTCTAGCTTCTCTTTGTAAATGCAAATTCCTACATAAGATCAAAGGAACATAGAATTAGAGTTATAAGGTACCATCTCATTTAGCACCATCATTTTATAGATGAGAAAATTTAGGTCCAGAGAGTTTCAGTGACTTGCTTAAGGTCATATAGGCAGTTAGCTGCAGATCTATAATGTGAACTCAGGGATTTTGTCTCTGAACTCAGTACTTTTTCCATTGTACCATAATACCTTTGCAAAATGTCATGTTGGAATATCTAATGAGGAGTAGAAGGCAAACTGGATACTTATTAAAAACATTTTTATCTAGAAACAAGTCAAACCCAGGTAAAACTATGAAGAAGAAAAAGTTTTATTTCCTTTTCTTTCTTTTCTTTTCAGGTTACTCACCATGATAATCTATTATTTGTGGCATAATGGATAAAGTGCTGAACTTGGAGTCAGGAAAACCTATGTTTAAATCACGCCTTAAACACTTACGCGATTTGTAATCCTGGGCAAGTCACTTAAACTCTCTGATACTAATTTTTCTGCTATGATAGAAATCACTTACCTCAACAGAGTTGTTGAGAATATCAGCCAAGATAATGAGATATGTTATATAAAGCACTTCAAAAGCTTGAAGTGCTCTACATTGAGTTAGTGTAATGGACAACAAACAGACAGCTTTTCGCCGTTTTGGCGTACCCATAAAAATTGGTGAAGCTTGTAGCATTATGCTGATTTCAAATCAGGCTTCTGATTTTTTTTATCTATTATCCATTAGTTTCATAAAAATCACTTTTGCATCCAATTTCTTCCCCTGAACAAGTGTACTTAATTAGCATACCTAAAATTTAGCTACATATTATTTCTTGTCCCATTTCACACATGGAACAACCCTTGTCAGGAAAATATAGTAGTCAGGCAGCATGCTTGGATTTCAAATGCCCCAGTATTACCTTTCTCATATGGAAATATCTCCTGTGTTACTCATGGGTAGCAACTATATTTTCTAGGAAGATGTTTGAATGGGAATCCATGAAATGTATCATAGGTAACATGTTATATCCCATAATTTTGTAGGCCATAGAATGCTCATTTAAAAAGGCTTTGGTCAATTCTGGCACACAGCCAACCCTCAAAGAGGCTGTGCAACATGGATTCCCAGCAGGTTGAGAAAGTTTTGAAGTCTACCCCTCACAGAAAACACCATCCGGGGAGTAAGAGTCATATGGTGAGTAATACAGGGCTTTTTAAGGGAAAAAAAAATGCTGAATCAACAAAGATCTCTTGAAGAAGAAAACTCAATTAAAGATCTTGAGCATAAACAGATAAAACAACAGGGAAGATATTAATGACAGAAGAGTTCACATATCTATGACTAAATATTACAAGACATGAGAAAATTTATTAATATCTACTGAGGCAGAAGACTCTGTGGATTCCCAAGAGAGCATGGAATCACAGAACGATATTCCTAACTGGTTTAGAGAAATAAAAAATGCGAAAGCAGAATTTATGGCTGGCATAGCAGAAATAATTTGCAGAATAGGAAAAAAACTTGAATCAATAGTGGTTGTCTTACCAGATTTAAAAACAATTGAGAATAACTTATTGGAAATGCAAATATACAGAAGTTAAGGACTCTCTATAAGAAAGGGAGCAAAAATTAACTCCTGAGGTAAAAGAGTGCTATACTTTCTTCAGTATTCTCATATTATTTTTATGCATGTTTTGGTCAGTGAACTCAATGATATTCTATGCTAATTTTAAATGAGACTTTAAAAAATATCCTCTAGGGTTTTGTTACTGATATAAACCAAGACAGAGTTTATTAGAAATTTATTTTTTATAAAAATATGGCACTTTAACTCATCACCTTGACAATATTTTTCATTAAACCAAATTTAATGTGCAATTGTATACAATATATAATTGTAATTTAATGTGTTAAAAAAAAAACTTTTTGAGGACTTTTTTTTTCTTCCAGGAAGATGTAATTTCATTTGGGATAAATTTTTATTCTTAAGTTAGCTTTCTTGTCTCTGCTGACCCATTTTCAAATAAAACAGATACATACATACATACGTACATACATATATATATATATATGTTTGTGTATATATATATATACACAATTATATATATATATATATATATATATATATATATATATATATATATATATATAATTTCACTTCATTTTGCATCGATTCATTTAAGTCTTCCCAGGTTTTCCTGAAAGCATCCTGCTTGTCATTTATTATAGCACAATAGTATTTCATCAAAATCATATACCAGAATTTTTTCAGCCATTCCTTCATTGATGAACTTCCCCTCAATTTCCACTTCTTTGCCACCACAAAAGTGATACTATAAATATTATTTTGTACAAATAGATCCTTTCCCCTTTTCTCTGATCTCTTTGGGACATATTTCTAGTAGTGGTATTGTTGGGTCAAAGGGTATGAATAGTTTTATAGCCCTTTGGGCAATTTGTCTCCAGAGTGGCTGGACCAGTTAATAACTCCACCAATAGTACATTAGTGTCCCCCTTCCCCCACACATATTCTAACATTTGTTTCTTTTGTTTTTTGTTATGTTAGCCAATCTAATAGGTGTGAGATGGCTTGAGAGTTGTTTTAATTTGCAGTTCTCTAACCAGTAGTGATTTAGAACACTTTTTCATATGACTGTAGAGAACTTTGATTTCTTCTTCTGAAAACCTGGCAGTTAGTTTCTAGAATCATAGATCTAGAACTGGATGGAATCTCAGAGTCCAAGCCCTTCATTTTACAAGTGAGGAATGTAAGGTCTAGAGAGAATAAAAAACTTCAGATAATTAACATGTACTTAGAAGGCAGATTGAGAATTTACTTAAGACATACCAACATTACCAAAGTATAGAATGCTTGAGAAAACAGTATTAGAAATTATGGTGCTTAAAAGATGGGATAGAGTACTTAACTAACAGAATAGTTTGTTGCATGTTGAATTTCATTCTATAAACATGTCCAATATCTGACTATGCATGAACATGTCCCAGCTGGCCCTACTAAAGAACATCTAATTTGGTTCCCATATTGTATGCAAAAAACAAGTCACAGTGAGGACCCCTCTCTACATCATTCCTCCTCCCCCACTTTCCTACCCCTCTTCAACAAAATAATACTTCATTAATATACTTCCTGTGTTTCTTAACAATGGAGTGCTTTAATGACTCCAAGCTTCTTCTTAAAACTAAGGACTACCTTTTTAATGCCTATATTCTTTCAGTGATACTATAAGTGTCTGAAGCATTGCATATCATAATCTCTTAAAAAATTGTGGTTGCATGTTACTCAAATGATAATAAGGAGGGATAGATATAAATGGTAGATATAAATAGTCTATATGTATATATGTATATGTACACACATACATCCATACCTTATATGTGTATGTATATATGTATATGTGTGTATACATATATATGTATATGTGTGTGTGTATATATATATGTGTGTATATATATATGTGTGTGTGTATATATATATATGTAGTAACCATTATTGATAGACTTATTGATGGCAGATATAAATAGTCTACAGCACATTTTAATGAAATAATTTTATATGAGAAATGCTTTAGTATTTCTAGTATAATAGAGAAATAAGACCGGAAAAGGAGTTCTCAGTAATATAGTGGGAGCTGGGGATAATTGACACTTCATTGGTATCCACCTAATGTTTAGAGATATAGAAAAACACTTTTAGTATGTTTAGTGGATCACCTCCTGTGGGTAAGTTATCCAAAGATATAGGAAAGAGTTTTATGATTTAAGAAAGAACATTGGTGTAATATAACAATTGGAGTGAGTAACTCATCACTGACATCATAGATACCACTAGGTATTATACAGAAGACAGGGTTCAATAATTTGTGTGTATGTGTGTGTGTGTGTGTGTCTGTGTCTGTGTCTGTGTTGAAAAAGTTCATAATTAAGAATGAGTTTGAGATGATTGCAGTAAATCTAGGTGAAGAGTTCTAGTAAATAGAGGGAACTAACGCAGATATAATATCACGTTCTTTTCCCCAATGTATAAGTGATCTAAGAACAGTTTTCAAAAGAAGAATTGATAACTATTAAAAGGTATATGAAAAAATTACTTGAAATCATGAATAAGAGAAATTAAAATAAAAATAGCCATGTTTCACCTAATCCCCCTAAAATTGTCAAAATGACAAATGATGGGAGTAGTCAATTGCAAGACATGCTTACTGATGCATTGTTTATGCATTTATAAATTGGTTCAATCAACCTAGAGAACTATTTAGCATTACATTAAGAAAGTAGCTTAAACTTTCATACTTTTTGACTAAGAAATCCCAATATTATAAACATACTCCACGGATGTCAAAGATAGAAAGAAAAATCCCATAACCACTCAAATATCTATAGTAGCACTTTTCGGTTAAAAAAAAAACCAGATGCCCATCAACTGGGAAAAGAGTAAATAAATAGTGTTATATGAATGGCATTGAATATCCTGCACATTAAGAAATGAGGAATATAAAAAATAAAGCATGGCATAAGATAACATATCTATCTATCTATATCTGTATCTATATTTATATCTATATAGATATAGCTGCAAAGTGAAACAAACAAAATCAAGAAAAAAAATTGTGTAATGACTACGATAATGTAAGTTAAAAAAAACACCAACATAGATCAAAACTGAACATTGTTTAATTTTAAGGTTCACATTTAGCCCTGAAGAAGAGGTATGACAATATACTTCCCTACTTTCTTTGCAATTGTGGGGAACAGTGTTTGTAGGATGTTAGGTTTGATTGATGTATTGGTCAGTTTTGCTAGAATTGATTAATCTTTCTTCTTTGTAATTCATTATGAAGGATGACTTTAGGGATTGGATTGGGGGAAGGTCTTGTAAATATACATAAATACATATATACATACATATATTAAAAAATCAGTTTTTAGAAAACTGTATCCAGCAAATAATTAAAAATGTAGGAATAGCATTCAGGAGAGCAATAGGACAGGTTTTATAGATATAAATATAGATATAGATATACAGATATAGATAGATATTTATATACACATACATACACATGCATACACACATATATGTATATATGTATATGTGCACATATACATCCCTACCTTATATATGTATATGTGTATATATGTATATGTGTGTATACATATATATGTATATATGTATGTGTGTGTGTGTGTGTGTGTGTATGTAGTAACCAATATTGATAGACTCATTGATTAAAGGACACTGTGAATTTTCCTTCTCTGGAGATCAGCATAGAGTTACCCATATATCTGGGAAGATTTGGACTCAGAAGACAGATGTTTCCAGGCTTATTAAATTCAATTCAATTTGAAAAAAAAAAAATTTGAGTCTGTATGTGCAAATCATGGATTTGGGTGTATACAATGACAAGCAGGCCATGATTCATGTCTTCGTGGATTTCACAAGCCAATAACGGATATAAGATGCATAGAGAAATAATAATACCATTATATAAATGTGGCTGTACAATAAGAAATGTAAAAGGTCCTATGGTAGTTTGAAAGGGAGACATTATTTGTGGAGGAGGAGAAGAGGTATCTATGAAGTCTTCCTGGGAAAGATGGAATTAGAAATTGTTATTGAAGCAATTCTTTTTTAGTTCCTAATTACATGGAAAAATTTTTATAACAATCTTTAAAAAAAAACCTTTGAGTTCCAAATTCTATCCCTCCTTTCTACCTACTTTGAGAAGGCAATCACTTTGATTTTGACTATGTATCAGAGGTCATGAAAAATATATGTCCACATTAGTCATGTTTAAAAAACACACAAAGAAAATAAAACAACAAAAATAAAATTTAAAACATATTCAGCAATCTGCTTTCAGAGTTCATTAGTTCTCTCTTTGAAGGGAGATAGCATTTTTCATCATGGGTCTTTCAGAATTGTCTTTGATCATTATTTTGATCAAAGTAGCTAAGTCTTTCCCAGTTGATAATCCTTATAATATTGGCATTACTGAGTGCAATGTTCTTCTAGATCTACTCATTTCATTTTGTACCAGTTCATGTGAATCTTCCTAAGGTTTTCTGAAACCATCTTGCTTACAATTTCTTATTTAGTATTGTTCAGTTTTTTAGTCATGTCCAATTCTTCTCACTGCATAGACCATAGCATGCTAATATTGTCATTGGGTTTTCTGGTTAAAGATACCGGAGTGGGTTGCCATTTTTCTCTAACCATTTCTTACAGCACAATAATATTCCATCAGAACCATATACCTTGTTCAGCCATTCCCCCAATTGAGAAAAACCCTTCAATTTCCATTTTTTTGCCATTAACAAAAGAGCTGCTATAAATATTTTTGTACAAATAGGTTCTTTTCTCTTTTCCTTCATCTCTACGAATACAGACCTTGTAATGGTGTTGCTGGGTCAAAGGTTATGCACAGTTTTATAGGCCTTTGGACATAGTTCCAAATTTCTTTCTAGAATGGTCAGACCAATTCACAACTCCACCAATAATACATGAGTATCTCAATTTTTCCACAGCTCCTCCAGCATCTGTTATTTTCCCTTTCTATCATGTAAGCCTATCTGACAGGCATGACATGGTAACAGAACTATTTTAATTTGCCTTTCTCTAATCAGCAGTGATTTAGAGCATTTTTTCCATATGACTGCAGATAGCCTTAATTGTCTTTTGAAAATAGCCTGTTCTTATCCTTTAATTGTTTGTCAACTGAGAAATGGCTTTTATTTAAATAAATTTGGCTCATTCTCTACATGTATGAGAATTGAGGCCCTGATCAAAGAAACTTGCTATAATTTTTCCCCAGTTTTCTATTTTACTTCTAATTTTGGCAGCATTGGTTTTGCTTGTGATAAAGCTTTTTACTTCCATGTGACCAAAATATCTATTTTACTTTCTGTAATTCTCTCTATCTCTTATTTGGTCATAAATACTTCCATTACCTGTAGATCTGACAAGTATATTTTTCTATGCTCCCCTAATTTATTTATGGCATGATCATTTATATCTAAATCATTTATCTATTTTGAGCTTTTCTTGGTATATAGTGTGAGAAGACGACCTATGCCTAATTTCTGACAAACTGCTTTCTAGCTTTCTCAGCAATTTTTATCAAATGGTAAGTTCTTGCCACAAAAGCTTGAGTCTTTGGGTTTATCAAACACCAGATTACTATGGCCATTTAGTACTGTGTATTGTGTACTTAATCTATTCCGCTATCTACTGCTCTATTTCTCAGCCAGTACTAGATTGTCTTCATGATCACCACTTTGCAATATAGTTTGAAATTTAGAACTGCTAGCCTGACCTCCTGAACAATTTTTTTCATTGAATCCCATTCTATCCTTGACTTTTTGTTTTCCCAGATGAATTTATTACTATTTTTTCTAGCTATGACTAGGTATGGCATTGAATAAGTAAATTAACTTAGGTAGAATTGTCATTCTTATATTGGCTCAGCCTATCCATGAGCAATGACTATTTTTTTTATTGTTTAGATCTTTGTGTGAAAAGCATTTTGTAATTGTGTTCATATTATCCTTGGGTTTATCCTGACAGGTAGACCGATAAGTATTTATATTGTATGCAATTTTTAATGGAATTTCTCTTTTTTATCTTCCTGGTATGTTTTGTTGGTAGTATATGTTGGTACTATATGTATAAGTATATAAATACTATTATTTATGTATTAGTACATAAATAGTATAGTATATATATTAGTATATAAGTACTTATGATTTAAGTGGGATTGCTTTATATCCTGTAACTTTTCTGAAGTTGTTTAAACTAGTTTTTTGGTTTAATTTTTTCCTACAGTTCTAGGATTCTCCAAGTATACCATAATTTCAGCTGCAAGGAAAGATATTTTAAGAATTCATGGATTACCTTAAAGCCATGATAAAAGAAAGAGCCTTAGACATCATCTGCAAAGAATCATACTTTTGTCTACTCGTTGCCTATTTTTAATTCCTTCAATTTTTTCCCTTATTGCTATAGCTAGTATATCTATTATAATATTGAAGAATAATGGCAATAATGGACATTTTTACTTCACTCCAGATCTTATTGGGAAGGCTTGAAGTTTATCTTCACTATGGCTAATGCTTGCTCTTGGTTTTAGACAAATACTATGTATTTTTAAAAAGGCTCCAGAGAAGCCATGATAACAGAGTAAACAGTAAGAGCTCTCTTCACCCCTCTCCCCCACTCACCTTGAATAACCTAGAGAACACTACCCTAGGAAAAACCTTGGAATAGAGGAGCCAGAAGTAGGGGCATAGCAGTCTTTTAGCTCAGGAAGCTAGGGAGATGGGCCCCTCTTGTGGTGGTGGAAAGAGATCTGTGGAGGAAGGGAGACATCCCAGTACAATCCTGGGGAAACTCAGAAAGACTTCACAAACCTCCACTTTGGCACACACCAGCCAGTCCAAGCTCAGCACCCAGGTGAGCTGTAGCAGTATATAGCTTCTAGCTGACAAAACCAGAGGCCACAGCACAAAAAGCCAGTAACCAGACCTCTAGTTCTCAGCACGAGAAGTTTGGGTCAGAGTCCCCTAAGCCCCAGAAGCAAAGATCCAGTTTAAAGCCAGGAAAATGGCAAACACCACGAAGAAGCAAACTAGAAAAATAAGAAAAGACAATACAATCTTATTATGGGGTCGATGAAGATCAAAATATGAATTCAGAAGAGGACAGCATTGGCACTATATCCACATCTGAAACCCCAAAAGGAAATATGATCTGGTCTCCAGCCCCAAAAGCATTCCTTGAAAACCCCAGGAGATTTCTAAAAGCCAAATTAGAGAAGTAAAAGAAAAAGTACAGAACCTAACAAGAGAAAAACTTCTTGAAAAGTAAAATTAGACAAATGGAAAGAGAGGTAGAGAAGTTATCTAAAGAAAACATTTTTTAAAAAATTAGAACTGGGCAGGTAGAATCTAATGACTCTAGAGGTATCAAGAATCAGTCAAACAAAATCTAAAGAATGAAAAAATGTAAAACAACATAAAATATCTAATCAGAAGAGCAACTGATCTGGAAAATAGATTCAGGAGAGATAATCTAAGAAATATTGGTCTACTGGAAAGCAGTGATGAAAAAAAGAGCCTGGACAGTCTCTTCTAAGAAACCATCAAAGAAAACTGCCCCAAGGTCTTAGAACCAGATGGTAAAATAGTCATTGAAAGAATCCACCAATCACTCCCTGGAAGAGATCCCAAATTGAAAGCTCCATGGAATATTGGAGCCAAATTCCATAATTATCAGGTCAAGGAGAAAATAATGCAATTTGCCAAGAAAAAATGATTCAAATATCAAGGAACTACAGTCAGGATCACACAGAACCTTGCAGCTGCTTCGTTAAAAGATTAGAGGGATTGGAATATGATATTCTATAAGGTAAAGGAGCTTGAACTACAACCAAGGATTAACTACCCAGCAAAAGTGAGCATAATCTTTCAGGCAAGGAGATGGACATTCAATGAAATAAGGGAATTCCAGACTTTCCTGATGAATAGGTTAGAGATCAATGGAAAATTTTATCTTCAAATACAAGACTCAAGATAGACATAAAAAGGTAAACAGGAAATAAAAGAAAAAACAACTTTGTTATTCAACAAAGGCAAATTATTTACATCCTTATATGGGAGGACAATATTTGTTAATCTTGAGAATGGTATAGTTATTATGATGTCTAAAAGGAATATAAAAAGATAGAAGGTGTGGGTATAAATTAACTGATGTAGTGATATGAAACCTAATTAAGGGGTGTAAAGGGATTGTAAGAGGTAAGGAGGAGGCAGAAAAGCATAAATTGCATCACATGAAGAGGTACAAAAGCATATAGTAGAGGGAAAGAAGGAAGGGAGAAGAGCAATGTTTGAACTTTACTCTCATTGGATTTGGTTTAAGGAGGACATAACATACTCTGGTAAGTATAGAAATCAAACCTACCCTACAGGGAGTAGGAGGGGAAAGGGGAAAGAAAGGGGGGGTGGTTAGAAGGGAGGGAAAAAGTAATAAGGGAAAAAGGCAAAGTAAGGAGTGGGGATGACAGCAAAAGAAAATTGAGGGAGGTGGCAGTCAAAAGCAAAACTCTTTTGAGGAAGAGAAAGGAGAAGGGAGAAATAAACATATAGACAGGGGAGAAATAGGATGGAGAAAAAGACACAGATAATAATCATAACTGTGAATATGAATGGGATGAACTCTCCCTTAAAATGGAGGCAGATAGCAGAATGGATTAAAAATCATAATTCTACAATATGTTACTTACAAGAAGCACATTTGAAAAGGGGGATACACACAGGGTAAAAGTAAAAGGCTAGAGTAGAATATATTATGCTTCAGCTGAAATAAAAAAAAAGAAAGCAGGGGTAGCAATCCTAATCTCAGACAAAGCAAAAGCAAAGATAGATCTAATTAAAAGAGATAAGGAAGGAAAGCATATCCTGCTAAAAGGCACCACAGACAATTAAGTAATATCTTTACTTAACATATATACACCAAGTGGTATAGGATCCAAATTCTTAGAGGAGAAGTCAAGAGAGTTGAAGAAATTGATAGCAAAATTATATAGTGGGGGACCTCAACCTCTCCCTCTCTGAACCTGATAAATCTAACCTCAAAATAAACAAGGAAGAACATACTAAAAGTTGACCATACACTAGGGCATTAAAAACCTCGCAATCCAGAACAGAAAGGCAGAAATGGTCAATGAATCCTTTTCAGATCATGATGCAATAAAAATTATTTGCAATAAAGGACCATGGAAAGATAGACGAAAAATAATTGGAAACTAAATAATCTAATCCTAAAAAATGAGTGGGTCAAAAAAAATCATAGAAAGCATCAATAACTTCATTCAAGAGAATGACAATAATGAGACAACATACCAAAACTTATAGGATGACCATATTTATGACCAGATAGGATTTATTCCAGTAGTGCAGGGCTGGTTCAATATTAGGAAAACTTATCAGCATAATTTATCATAGCAACAGCAAAACTAGCAGACACCATATGATTATCTCAATAGATGCAGAAAAAGCTTTTGACAAAATACAATACCCATTCCTATTAAAAAACACTAGAAGGCATAGGAATAAACAGAGTCTTCCTTAAAATCATAAGTAGCACTACCTACAACCATCAGCAAGCATTATATGTAATGGGGATAAGTTAGATGCATTTCCAATAAGATTGGGGATGAAACAAGGATGTCCATTATCACCTTATTATTATTATTCAATTTGGTACTAGAAATGTTATCTTTAGCAATAAGAGAGGAAGAAGAAACTGAAGGAATTAGAATAGGCAAAGAAGAAACTAAATTAACATTCTTTGCAGATGATATGATGATTTCACTTAGAGAATCCTACAGAATTAAATAAAAAGCTACTTAAAAGAATAAATAACTTTAGCAAATTTGCAGGATATAAAATAAACCCACATAATTTATCATCATTCCTGTATATTACTAATAAAACCCAACATCAAAAGATAGAAAGAACAATTCCATTTAAAGTTACTGTAGACACTATAAAATATTTGGGAGTCTACCTGCCAAGACAAACCCAGGGCCTATATGAACACAACTGTAAACTACTTTTCACGCAAATAAAGTCAGATCTAAATAAAATGGAAAAACATCAGTTACTCATTATTAGTCAGAGCTAATATAATGAAAATGACAATTTTACCTAAATTAGTTTACTTATTCAGTATCATACCAATGAAACTACCAAAAACTTATTTTACATAGATGGATAAAATAATAACAAAATGCATCTTGAAGAAGAAAAGATCCAAAATATCAAGGGAATTAATGAAAAGAAATGCTAGGGAAGGTGGCCTAGCCATACTAGATATTAAACAGCATTATAAAGCAGCAATCATAAAACTACTTGGTACTAGCTACGAAACAGAGTGGTGGATCAATGGAACATGTTAGGTACACAAGATACCATAATCAATGATTGTAGCAATCTATTCTTTGATAAACCCAAAGAATCCAGCTTCTGGGTTAAGAATTCACCATTTCACAAAAACTGCTGGGAAAACTGGAACATAATATGGCAGAAACTGGGCATAGACCAATATCTTACAATGTATACCAAAACAAAGTTAAAATGGGTTCATGATTTAGGACTAAAGGTTGCTACTATAAGCAATTTGGGAGAGCAAGGAATAGTTTACCTGTCATATTTATGGCAAAGGGAAGAATTCATGACCCAATAGGAGACAGAGAGCATTACAAAATACAAAATGGATAATTCTGATTATGCTGAATTGAAAAGTTTTTGTATAAACAAAGCCAATGAAACAAAGATGAGGAGGGAAGCAAAAAACTGGAAAAGAATCTTTATAGCTAGTGTCTCTGATAAAGTCCTCACATCTAAAATATACAAGGAACTGCACCAAATTTACAGGGATACAAGTCATTTTCCAACTGAGAAATGGTCAAAGGATATGAACAGGCAGTTTTCAAAGGAAGAAATTAAAACCATCTATAGTCATGAAAAAATGCTCTAAATCACTGTTGATTAGAGAAATGCAAATCAAAACAACTCTTAGGTACCACATCTCTCCTGTCAGGTTGGGGAACATGACAAAACAGGAAAATGATAAATGCTGTAGAGGATGTGGGAAAATTGGAACACTATTGCATTGTTGGTGGAGTTTTGAACTGATCCAGCCATTCTGGAGAGCAATTTGGAACTATGCTCTAAGGGCTATAAAAATGTGCATACCCTTTGACACAGCAATACCACTTTTAGGGTTGTATCCCAAATAGATCAGCAAGTGTGAAATGGACCAGTATGTACAAAAATATGTGTAGCAGCTCTTTTTGTGGTGGCAAAGAATTAGAAATCCAGGGGATGCCCATAAATTGGGGAATGGCTAAACAAATTGTGTCATATGAATACAATGGAATACTGTTGTGCTATAAGAAATGATGAGCAGATGGACTTCATTACAATCTGTAAAGACTTATATGAACTGATGCTGAGTGAGGGGAGCAGAACTAGGAGACCATTATACACAATTAAAGACACACAGTATCTATAAGGACTAACTTTGATAGACTTGACTCCTCTCATCAATTCCAGGTTCAAAGACAGCTCTGAAAGACTCATGATAGAAAAAGCTATGCACATCCAGACAAAGAATTATGGAGTCCAAATGCAGATTGAGGCAAAATATTTGCTCTCTCTTATTTTTCTGTTTTTGTTTCTTCTTTCTCGTGGTTCATTTGATTAATTATAATTCTTAATAATTTAACTATTGTGAAAATAAGTTTAATGTGAAGGTGTATATAGAACCTTTCTCCGAATACATGCCTTCTTGGGGAGAGGGGTGAGAAAGGAGGGAGAGAAAATTTGGAATTCAAAAATGTGTGGATCTGAGTGTTGTGAACTAAAAATAAAAAATAAGCTAGAAAAAGATAAAAGAAAGAAAGGCTCCATTGAGTAGTATGCTTTCAATTTTTTAATAAGATGGAGGTTGTATTTTTCAAAGGTTTTTTCTGCATTTATTGATTAATCATATAATTTTATTTTTATTATTGTTATGGTCATTACACTGATAGCATTCCTGATTCTGAACCAGCCTTTCAATCTTGGTTTAAATCCCACCTGGTCGTAGTGTATAATCTTTGTGGTATATTATTTTAATCTCCCTGCTAGTATTTTATTTAAATTTTTCATCAATATTCATTGGGGGGGGCGGAGCCAAGATGGCAGCTGGTAAGCACTGACTAGAGTGAGCTCCCTACCCGAGTCCCTCCAAAAACCTATAAAAATGGCTCTGAACCAATTCTAGAACGGCAGAACCCACAGAACAGCAGAGGGAAGCAGGGCTCCAGCCCAGGACAGCCTGGATGGTCTCTGGGTGAGGTCTATTCCACACGGAGCTGGGAGCTGGGAACGGAGTGGAGCAGAGCCCAGCCTGAGCGGCGTGGACGATCCAGACCAGAAGCTGGGCGGAGGGGGCCCTAGCGCCCTGAATATGTGAGCTGCGGCAGTTACCAGACCCCTCGACCCACAAACACCAAAGACTGCGGGGACAGCGGAGGTGGGGCAGCTACAGCTGTTGTTACTTCCGGCTCCAGGCCCACCTGGTGGGAGGAATTAAGGGGCGGATCACAGCAGGAGTGCAACAGCCTGCTGAAGATCTAAGCCCAGTCTGGACTGGGGGTCCTTGGGGAAGGAGGAGTGCTGCTCTGACAGAGCTGGCACCTCCCCCCCAAACGTAGAACATAGAACTCGTAAGTCTACAAGCAGTCATACCCCACTGAAAAACTCAAGGGTCAAGTTAGTTGGTTGGGAATATGGCCAGGCAGCGAAAACGCACCCAGATTCAGTCTCAGACTTTGGATTCTTTCTTTGGTGACAAAGAAGACCAAAACATACAGCCTAAAGAAGACAACAAAGTCATAGAGCCTACAACCAAAGCCTCCAAGAAAAACATGAACTGGCCCCAGGCCATAGAAGAGCTCAAAAAGGATTTGGAAAAGCAAGTTAGAGAAGTAGAGGAAAAATTGGGAAGAGAAATGAGAAGGATGCGAGAAAACCATGAAAAACAAGTCAATGACTTGCTAAAGGAGACCCAAAAAAATACTGAAAAATACACTGAAGAAAACAACACCTTAAAAAACAGACTAACTCAAATGGCAAAAGAGCTCCAAAAAGCCAATGAGGAGAAGAATGCCTTGAAAGGCAGAATTAGCCAAATGGAAAAGGAGGTCCAAAAGACCACTGAAGAAAATACTACTTTAAAAATTAGATTGGAGCAAGTAGAAGCTAGTGACTTTATGAGAAATCAGGATATTATAAAACAGAACCAGAGGAATGAAAAAATGGAAGACAATGTGAAATATCTCCTTGGAAAAACCACTGACCTGGAAAATAGATCCAGGAGAGAGAATTTAAAAATTATTGGACTACCTGAAAGCCATGATCAAAAAAAGAGCCTAGATACCATCTTTCAAGAAATTATCAAGGAGAACTGCCCTGATATTCTAGAGCCACAGGGCAAAATAGAAATTGAAAGAATCCATCGATCGCCTCCTCAAATAGATCCCAAAAAGAAATCTCCTAGGAATATTGTTGCCAAATTCCAGAGCTCCCAGATCAAGGAGAAAATACTGCAAGCAGCCAGAAAGAAACAATTTGAGTATTGTGGAAACCCAATCAGAATAACCCAAGATCTGGCAGCTTCTACATTAAGAGATCGAAGGGCTTGGAATGCGATATTCCGGAGGTCAATGGAGCTAGGATTAAAACCTAGAATCACCTACCCAGCAAAACTGAGTATCATGTTCCAAGGCAAAATATGGAGTTTCAATAAAATAGAGGACTTTCAAGCTTTCTCAGTGAAAAGACCAGAACTGAATAGAAAATTTGACTTTCAAACACAAGAATCAAGAGAAGCATGAAAAGGTAATCAAGAAACAGAAATTGTAAGGCACTTACTAAAGTTGAACTGTTTTGTTTACATTCCTACATGGAAAGATGATTAGTATGATTCATGAGACCTCAGTATTAGGGTAGTTGAAGGGAATATGCATATATATGTATATATGTATGTATATATATATATATATGTTTATGTATATATATAAGTGAATGTGTATGTAGGTATATATCTATGTGTATGTGTATGTATGTGTATATATATATATGTGTTCATATATGTATGTATATATATATATATATGTAAAAGAGAGAGAGCAGACACAGGGTGAGTTGAAGATGAAGGGAAGATATCTAAAAGAAATAAAAAGAAATTAAGGGATGAGAGAGTAACATACTGAGAGAGGGAGATAGGGAGAGATAGAATGGGGTGGATTATCTCGCATAAAGGTGGCAAGAGGAAGCAGTTCTATGGGAGGAAGGGAGAGGGCAGGTGAGGGGGGAATGAGTGAACCTTGCTCTCATCAGATTTGGCCTGAGGGGGAATACCATACATACTCAGTTGGGTATCTTACCCCACAGGAAAGAAGAGGGAGGAAGATAAAAAAAAAAAAATAAAAGGCGGGGGGATGATGGAGTGGAGGGCAGATGGGGGTGGAGGTAATCAAAACAAACACTTTGGAAAGGGGACAGGGTCAAGGGAGAAAATTCAATAAAGCGGGATGGGTTGGGAAGGAGCAAAATGTAGTTAGCCTTTCAGAACATGAGTATTGTGGAAGGGTTATACATAATAATACATGTGTGGCCTAGGTTGAATTGCTCAACTTCTTAGGGAGGGTGGGTGGGAAGGGAAGAGGGAAGAGAATTTGGAACTCAAAGTTTTAAAATCAGATGTTGAAAAACAAAAAAAGTTTTTGTATGCAACTAAAGAATAAGATACACAGGCAATGGGGTGTAGAAATTTATCTTGCCCTACAAGAAAGGAAGGGAAAAGGGGATGAGAGGGGAGGGGGGTGATAGAGGGGAGGGCTGACTGGGGAACAGGGCAACCAGAATATAAGCCATCTTGGAGTGGGAGGGTAGAAATGGGGAGAAAATTTGTAATTCAAAATGTTGTGATAATCAATGCTGAAAACCAAATATGTTAAATAAATAAATTGCATTTAAAAAAAAATATTCATTAGGGAAATTGGTCTATGTTTTTCTCTGTTTTCCCTGGTTTAGGTATCAAAACTATTTTTATGTCATAAAAAGAATTTAATAGGACTCTTTCCATTTCTTATACCCACTTATGGGTCATATTTCAATTGTTGGGAGAAACACTTTTAGTAAAGAGGGAGTAGAAGCCCAGACAAAGCAGTATCACTTCCTATCATAAGACAAGACTGGCCATAAGAAGTTTTGATTGAAATTCCAATGAATCAGAGGTATTTCTGGGTAAGGAACAAAGTGGAAACAAAGAGAGCAGTGACTATGCCTTTCCCCATATCACACCAGCTTGGCACTACCAAAAACTTCCAAACCTGTAGAACTAGCTATGAAAACAGGAGTGCAAAAAAGTCATAAAGCTTGAGAAAGTGCTTGTCCCAGTCACCCTTAAACCAAGAACAGAGACCAACATTAACATAAAGTTCTGAATCAAGAAACAGGGTGGAAAAATGAGCAAAAAAACTCCTAAAAAACCTGACCACACAAAGCTATTAAGGTGACAGGGAAGATCAAGTTACCAATCCAGAAGACAAGGAAATTAAAACAATTACAAGAAAAGCCTCAAAGAAAAACTGCAAATTGGACACAAGTTCAAGTATTCCTGGAAGAGCTAAACATGGTTTTAAAAATAAAATATGAAAAGTTGAGGAAAAAAATAGGTAAATAAGTGAAAGCAAGGGTAGAAATTATGAATTAGCAGTCTGATAAAAGATGTGCAAAGAACCACTGAAGAAAATAACACCTTAAAAACAGAATTGACCAAATGGAAAAAGGGTCAAAAAAACTCACTGAAGAAAATAATTCCTTAGAAATTATAAATGGGCAAGTGGAAGCTTGCCTGAGAGCATCAAGAAACAATAAAACAAAGTTGAAAGAATGAAAATTAGAAGAAAAGGTGGAATATCTCATAGAAAATGAAAACAATTGACCTGTAGAATAAATCAAGGTCTCTTTCTTGATCTATTTTTTTTTAAATTGGGATTATTGTATTGTTCTTAAAAATTTGGTAGAATTCACTGTAAATCCATCTGGTCCTGGGGATTTTTTCTTAGAGACCTCATTGATGTATTGTTCAATTTCTTTTTGTAAGATGATTTTACTTAAGCATTTTATTTCCTCTTCTGTTAATCTGGGCAGTTTATTTTTTTAATATCTATCCATTTCATTTAGATTGTTAGTTTTCTTGGCATATAGTTGGGTAAAATAATTCCTAATAATGTTTTAACTTAATAGTGGTGTATTCACCCTTTTCATGTTTGATACTAATAATTTGGTTTTCTTTTTTTTTTTTTTTGAAAAAATCTGATTAATCAACAATCTATTCCTTTTCTTGATGTATGTTAAGTACTGCTTTGGATACATCCCACCTATTTTGCAATGTTATCTCATTGTTGTCATTTTCTTTAATGAATTTATTGATTGTTTCTGTAATTTGTTCTTTGACTCACTCATTCTTTAGGTTTAGATTATATAGTTTCCAATTAACTTTTAATGTATGCTTCCATGGCCCTTTATTCAATATGATTTTTATTCCATGTCACTCTGAAAAAGGTAAATTTAATATTTCCATTTTCTACATTTGGTTATGAGGGTTTTATGCCCTAATACATGGCCAATTTGTGTGAAGGTGCCATAAATACCTGAGAAAAATGTATGCCCTTTTCTATTCCCATTCAATTTTTCTCCTGAGGTCTATCATATCTACCATTCCCAAGATTCTATTCATCTCCTTAGCTTCTTTTTTATTTATTTTGTGGTTAATTCACCTAGCTCTGAGAGGGGAAAGTTGAAATCCTTCACTTGTATTTTTCTATTTCCTCCTGTTACTCATTTAACTTTTCTTTTAAGAATTGGAGTACTCTGGCATTTGATGCATATACATTTAGTATTGATATTACTTCATTCTACATGGTTCTTTTAGCAAGATGTAGTTTGCTTACTTATCTCTTTTAATTAGTTCTATTTTTGCTTTTGCTGTTTCTGATATCATAATTTCTACTGTCTTTTTTTTTTGCTTTGACTGAAGCATAAGAGATTCTACTATGACACTTTATTTTAACTCTGTGTCTCTATGTTTCAAGTATTTTTCTTGTTTAAAAAAACATATTTTTGGATTTTGATTTTAATCCATTCTGCTACCCCCTTCTCTTTTATAGGAGATTTCATCTCATTCACTTTCACAATTTTGGTTACTAACTGCATTTATCTTCATCCTCTTTTCTTCTATTTATCCTCTTTCTCTCTTTTTACCCTACTCTTCTTCTGATGTCTGTTTTGCTTCTGACCACTTCCTTCTTTTGTACACTCTCTTTCTTTTATTCCCTTCCCCTCTGACTTCCATATTTAGTAGCATAGATTTCCATCAATAGTTGAATACACACACACACACACACATACACACACAGACATGAGCACATATTTGTGTGTATATGTATGTCAGAGCATCCCTCTTTCTAACCAATCCTTTTTTATACTCCATCTCAACATAATTCACTCACTTCCACATTCTCTTTCTACTTAGAGTTCTTCTAATGTAACAACAGTGTTACTAGCAGCTGTTGTGGGGGTGTAAGACCAATAACAACAGCACATAGGAGGGCTGCTAGCAAAGGTTCTTTGATCTGCTTTTCTAAGGAAAGCAACTTTTATGGGTTTACAATATCGCTTTAATTAAACATGCATATATCATTCACTTGGTTCAGGGGAAAAAGTCAGCACCCTGAACTTCAGAGAAAACACATACAGAAATTACAATCAGAAATTAAATAAACAGAACAAAATAACACAGACTTCTAGCTGTCTGTCCAAGACATTACATACACAGTTACCTGAGAGAGAGGCACCAACATCTGGGTTTTCAAAGCTGGGGGGGCTCCTTAATGACTATGCAGAGTCTCCACACCAACAATCTTCCAATGAGTGAGCCCCTAAGCAAAACCTCCCTTCTGCAGTTCTGAGAGTTATAGCTTCATGTCCACCTTTAGAGTATATATAACCTTTTTCAAAGCCCAAGGGCTTCACATTCATCACTTAATTAGCAAAACGGTGTGGGCCTTCCATAAAACAAAAGCAGCACTCCCCCAAAGCATTTGATTGCCTTGGTGTGGAGAAGCTATCCAAAAGAAAAAAAAAAACAGTAAGAAGTCCCACTTGGCTTGCGCTTTCATCAAACTGCCCTAATAATCATAAAGTTCTTAGAAGATACATGTATCATGATTTTCCATATAAAAAGGCAAAATGTTTAACTTTATTGAGTCCTTTATGATTTATCTTTCATTTCTACTTTTTTTGTTTCTCTTGAATCTTGTATTTGCAAATCATATTTTCTATTCAGCACTGGTCTTTTGATCAGGAATGCTCGAAAGCAGTCTATTTCACTAAATATCTGATATTTTCCCCTGAAGGATTATGTTCAGTTTTGTTCAATAGATAATTCTTGATTGTAATCCCAGATTTTTTGACTTCCAGAATATAATATTCTGAGCCTTCTTCTCCTTTAATACAGTAGGTGCTAAATTTTGTGTGATTCTGACTGTGGCTCTACAGTATTGGAATGGTTTCTTTCTTGGCTGTTTGAAATATTTTCACTTTGACCTGGGAGCTCTGGAATTTGGCTATAATTTTCCTGGGAATCTTGAATTGGGGATTTCTTTCAGGAGGTGATCAGTGGATTCTCTCAATTTCTAGTTTACTCTCATGTTCTTGGACATTGGAACAGATTTCCTTGATAAATTTCTTACAAAATAAGAAATGAAATTGTTAAACAGCATCTGATCATGCATCGTGTGGTAGCTCAGGGTTACCCTATAATCTCTCTCTGACCAGTTGTCCAATCCACTTACTATTTCTGTCATGAGAGCTTCCAAAGCTACTACTTCTGTTGCTACTTCCTAGTCCCACCCCTGGTGCTTTATCCACATGGGGTCCGAGTTGGCTTCTACTTCATGTCACAGATCTCTCTTTACAACCTCAAGGGTTGTATTGGGCTAAAAGAATGTTTCTCTCTGACTTTTTGTTGGCTCTTCCACTCCAGAATTCAATTTGAGGCAAATTAAACAAGTTAAAGTTGTTGGGAGTTGAATGTTTCAAGAGTTCAGCTTAGCACTTTAATTACTTAGCCTTTTCTTGATCCACCCCCAGAAGTCCTCTTGAACAAATTCTCAAAAAAATAGGAGGGAGAGAGAGAGAGAGAGAGAGAGAGAGAGAGAGAGAGAGAGAGAGAGACAGAGATGGAGAGAGAGAGAACAACAGAGACACCAAGAGAGAGAGACCAAGAGAGAGACTATACTAGAAAATTTATTAGACATAAGGAAAAGCATGAACAAAGACTATGATTCTATGACTTTCCATATTCTATGTTTATCTATCTTGATCATTATATGTAAGTATCCTTTCAGTTATCTTTTTTTTAAAATGATCTTTTATTTCCTCATTAAAAAGCCAAGGTAAATAAACATTTATATATTCATATAAGACTGTTTCCTTATTATTCAACTTTAGAGCTTATTGGCTATTGGTAGCCAATTTATGGAACATCAAACATTTTTTATGAAACTTCTTAATAGTGACAACATGGTTTAAACACTTTCATACCAAAATTTCCTACAATTACCCTGACTTATAGCAAAATGCTCCCACATGGGAGAACTAAGTATGGAAAGAGAGCCAATTACAATAAATATACCCTTCATAAAAGATTAAGGATAAATGTTGAATGTAGTAGAATGTTCTCCTTTCTTGAACAAAGTACAATGTTTGGCATCAATGGGAGAAGTTAGATGATTATAAAATAGAAAATTCCCTAAATATTGCATTTTTCTTTTAAGAGCCATTGATAAATAAAGATGAGAAATAAATGAAATGAATAATAAAATCTATTCGAATTTGAGATGGGCTAGGAAATGTTTGAATATTAATTGATAAGAAGTAAAATGATCAACATATTATGCTTTAACCTTCTTTTTTTAAGTGAATTTGACAAATACAGCTCTAATGTTAGTCATTTATCTTGGGTTATTTATCCTTTTGACATGTTTATCCATGATTATATAATTCTTGCAATGCTTATATAAAATGTTCATTTTTGATAAAACATTTCAGGTTTTAGAACAGGTAACTCTTCACATACATTTTTACTTTGGAAATGTCGATATAAACCACATAAATTAATTTAAAAACTTATCTATTGTAACACATAAATATTTCCATAAAAAATCAATCCTAAGAGCAAGAAATAGAAAGACAAATCCTATTTAAAGTTACTGTAGACATTATAAAATATTTGGGAGTCTGGAAAGCATCTATAAAAATCATCAGCAAGCATTATATGTAATGGGGATAAGCTAGAAGTATTTCCAATAAGATCCGAGGTGAAACAAGGATGTCCATTATTGCCACTGTTATTCAATATCATACTAGAAATGTTAGCTTTAGCCATAAGAGAAGAAAAAGAAATTGAAGGAATTAGGCTAGGCAAAAAAGAAACAAAGCTATGACTCTTTGCGGTTGATATTATGGTATACTTAGAGAATCCCAGAAAAACAACTAAAAACTACTGGAAATAAATAAATTTAGCAAAGTTGCAGAATATAAAATAATCCCACATAAATCATTGGTATTTCTATACATTACTAATAAAGCCCAAATTGTACTTATAAAGCCATAGAAAGAGAAATTCCATTTAAAGTTACTGTAGACATTATAAAATACTTGGGAATCTACTTGCCAAGAAAAACCCAGGAACTATATGAACACAATTACAAAACACTTTTCACATAAATAGAGTCAGATTTAATAATTGGAAAAACATCAGTTAATCATGGGTAGACTGAGATAATATAATAAAAATGATAATTCTACTTAAATTATTTTATTTATTCAGTGCCATACCAGTTAAACTACCAAAAAAGTATTTTATAGAGTCAGAAAATATAATAACAAAATTCATCTATAACAACAAAAGGTCAAGAATATCAAGGGAATTAATGAAAAGAAACACAAGAGTAAGTGGCCTAGCCAAACCAAATCTTAAATTATATATTATAAATCATCACTCATCAAAACTACTTGGTAGTGGCTAAGAAATAGAGTGGTTGATCAACGGAATAGGTTAGGTACACAAGACACAATAGTCAATTACAATAGTAATCTACTGTTTGATTCCACCTTCTGGAATAAGAACTCAATATTTAACAAAAACCTCTGGGAAAATTGGAAAACAGTATGGCAGAAACCAGGCATAGACCAACATCTCAGACCATGTACAAAGATAAAGTCAAAATGGGTACACAATTTAGATATAAAGACTGATAATATAAGCAAACTGGGAGAGCAAGGAATAGTTTACCTGTCAGTTTAATGGGGAACAGAATTTATGACCAAACAAGAGATAGAGAAACATTATGAAATGCAAAATGGATAATTTTGATTACATTAAATTGAAAAGTTTTTGAACAAACAAAGCCAATGCAACCAAGATTAGAAGAGAAGTAGAAAGCTAGGAAATAATTTTTACAACCAGTGTCTCTGATAACGGCTTCATTTCTAAAATGTATGTAGTCAAATTTATAATGATTCAAGTCATCCTGCAATTGTTAAATGGTTAAAGAATATGAACAGACAGTTTTCAGAGGAAGAAATTAAATCTATCTATAGTCATATGAAAAAATACTCTAAATCACTACTGATTATAGAAATGCAAATCAAAACAACTCTAAGGTACCACATCACACCTATCAGATTGGCTAACATGACAAAACAGGAAAATGGTAAGTGCTAGGGAAGATATGGGAAAATTGGAACACTAATATATTGTTGGTGGAATTGTGAATTGATCCAACCATTCTGGAGAGCAATTTGGAACTATGTCCAAAGGGCTATAAAACTGTGCTTACCCTTTGACCCAGAAATACCACTTCTAGGTATGCATTCCAAAGAGATAATAAAACAGGAAAAGGACCACATGTACAAAAAAATATTTGTAGCAGCTTTTTCTATTGTGGCCAAGAATTGGAACTTGAGGGGATGCCCATCAATTGGGGAATGACTGAACAAGTTGTGGTATATGAATGTAAAAGAATACTATTGTGCTAGAAGAAATGATGAACAGGTAGATTTCAGAAAAAACCTGGAAAGACTTATATGAACCGATGCTGAGTGAAGAGAACAGAACCGGGAGAACATTGTACACAAAAACAGCCCCATTGTGCAATGACTAACTTTAATAGACTTTTCTCTTCTCAGCAATGAAAGGATCGTAGACAACTCCGAACGACTCATGATGGAAAATGCTATCCACATCCAGAGAAAGAATGATGGAATCTGAATGCAGATCAAAGCATACTATTTGCTCTCCTTTTTGTTCTTGTTTTGTTTCTTCTTTCTCATGGTTCTGCCAATTGTTTTTAATTCTTCTTTACAACATGACTAATGTGAAAATGTATTTAATGTGAATGTAAAGGTAGAGCCTATATCAGACTGCACAGAGTCCTAGGGTGGGGGTGGGAGTCTGAGGGAGGGAGGGAGAGTAAATTTAAAAATCAAAAACTTATGGAAATGAATGTTGAAAATTAAAAATAAATATTTTTTAAATGGCAAAAATATTTATTCTCCTGAAAACAGCATATAAATAAACAAAATTTATGCAAAATGGCTTAGAGTCTCAAAATAACACTAGGCAGAACTTGAACCTTCACTTGGGGGACGTTTTAAACAGTGAATGTGAATGTGCATGTCATGTGACATAAATTTTTTACTACTCTGTACATGTCTGTGAATGATCATGAAAGCACCTTAAGTATTGAATTGTGAGTTACTAATACATTTCAATGAGAAGGTAAATTAGACAATCTGAAAATAATGAGGATTGATTGCATAAACATACATAAATGTACATCCTATATGACGGAAAACTAATGGAAAGTAGGAAGGATGATAAATATCATTAAGTACACTTGAATAGTCTGAGGCCACATGGAAATGTGATAGCTTATTCAGATATAAGAACCTGTAGGCTTATCTTTAATTCCATACAAAATGGGTAGTTCAAAGTGTATCAAATTAAGAACTTTATTTCCCCAATTTTGGAATAATTTACCTTCCTTTTCACACAGTTATGCTACATTCTCACATCCTGAACATCAGGACCAGAACCACAATGAAATGTGATGGTGGGACCCTGGGAATCACACCTTTCCCCAGCCCAAGTCTCATTTCTCTATATCCCATGTCCCAGCAGATGTTAGAAGCGCATGTTGAGTGGCATGTTCATCTCCCATTACCCCAATCCCTATATATGCTAGAGGTTTTCCAAAGTCTTGTTCCATGCTGAGCCTTCTACCTCAAATCCTCTTTGTCCAAGATTATCTGTTTGCAATTCCAAAGTCTTGAGGGACTTGCAATCTGCCCTCCAAAAATCTAAGTATAAGTAGATCATAAATTGAACCCTCCCTTATATATTGTATGTCTTCCAATTACTGTGTGAGTTCCCCGAAAGCAAGAACTTTCTAACTATCTCTGTTTAGAACGGTGCTTGGTATATGGTAAATGCTTACTAAATATTTTCCATTCCATTCTACAGCTATAAAATTATAGAAATATTTTTCAGGAAAAAAGTATATATCAGTGTATGTAGCAGATTTTTAAAAAAAATTTATTTATTTAATGTATATAGTTTTCAGCATAGATTTTCACAAGAGTTTGAATTACAAATTTTCTCACCATTTCTACCCTCCCCCCCACTCCAAGATGATATATATTCTGGTTGCCCTGTTCCCCATTCAGCCCTCCCTTCTGTCACCCTACTCCCCTCCCATCCCCTTTTCCCTTCCTTTCTTGTAGGGCAAGATAAATTTCTATGCCCCATTGCCTGTATATCTTATTTTATATTTGCATGCAAAAACTTTTTTTTTGTTTTTGAACATCTGTTTTTAAAACTTTGAGTTCCAAATTCTCTCCCCTCTTCCCTTCCCACCCACCCTCCCTAAGAAGTCAAGCAATTCAACATAGGCCACATGTGTATCATTATGTATAACCGTTCCACAATACTCATGTTGTGAAAGACTAACTATATTTTGCTCCTTCCCAACCCATCCCCCTTTAATGAATTTTCTCCCTTGACCCTGTCCCCTTTCCAAAATGTTTGTTCTTGATTACCTCACCCCCATCTGCCCTCCACTCCATCATCTCCCCCCCTTTTTTTTAGCTTCTTCCCTCTTCTTTCCTGTGGGGTAAGATACCCAACTGAGTGTGTATGGTATTCCCTCCTCAGGCCAAATTTGATGAGAGCAAGATTCGCTCATTCCCCCCTCACCTGCCCTCTCCCCTCCTCCCCCAGAACTGCTTCCTCTTGCCACATTTATGTGAGATAATCCACCCCATTCTATTTCTCCCTATCTCCCTCTCTCAATATGTTCCTCTCTCGTCCCTTAATTTGATTTTATTTCTTTCAGATATCTTCCCTTCATCTTCAACTCACCCTGCATCCTCTCTCTCTCTCTCTCTCTCTCTCTCTCTCTCTCTCTCTCTCTCTCTATATATATATATATATATATATATATGTATATGTATGTGTATATGTATACACATACATATATACATACATGCACATTCACTTATATATATACATAAACATATATGTATGCATATTCCTTTCAGCTACTATGATATTGAGGTCTCGTGAATCATACATATCATCTTTCCATGTAGGAATGTAAACAAAACAGTTCAACTTTAGTAAGTCCCTTATGATTTCTCTTTCTTGTTTACTTTTTCATGCTTCTCTTGATTCTTGTGTTTGAAAATCAAATTTTCTATTCAGTTCTGGTCTTTTCACTGAGAAAGCTTGAAAGTTCTCTATTTTATTGAAAATCCATATTTTGCCTTGGAACATGATACTCAGTTTTGCTGGGTAGGTGATTCTAGGTTTTATTCCTAGCTCCATTGACCTCCGGAATATCGTATTCCAAGCCCTTCGATCTCTTAATGTAGAAGCTGCCAGATCTTGGATTATTCTGATTGGGTTTCCACAATACTCAAATGGTTTCTTTCTGGCTGCTTGCAGTATTTTCTCCTTGACCTGGGAGCTCTGGAATTTGGCAACAATATTCCTAGGAGATTTCTTTTTGGGACCTATTTGAGGAGGTGATCGGTGGATTCTTTTAATTTCAATTTTGCCCTGTGGCTCTAGAATATCAGGGCAGTTCTCCTTGATCATTTTTTGAAAGATGATATCTAGGCTCTTTTTTTGATCATGGCTTTCAGGTAGTCCAATAATTTTTAAATTCTCTCTCCTGAATCTATTTTCTAGGTCAGTGGTTTTTCCAATGAGATATTTCACATTGTCTTCCACTTTTTCATTCCTTTGGTTCTGTTTTATAATATCTTGATTTCTCATAAAGTCACTAGCTTCCACTTGCTCCAATCTAATTTTTTAAGGTAGTATTTTCTTCAGTAGTCTGTTGGACCTCCTTTTCCATTTGGCTAATTCTGCCTTTCAAGGCATTCTTCTTCTCATAGGGTTTTTGGAGCTCTTTTGCCATTTGAGTTAGTCTATTTTTTAAGGTATTGTTTTGTTCAATGTATTTTTCAGTATTTTTTTGGGTCTCTAGCAAGTCATTGACTTGTTTTTCATGGTTTTCTCACATCCCTCTTATTTCTCTTCCCAATTTTTCCTCTACTTCTCTAACTTGCTTTTCCAAATTCTTTTTGAGCTCTTCCATGGCCTGGGACCAGTTCATGTTTTTCTTGGAGGCTTTTGGTGTAGGATCTTGCACTTTGTTGACTTCTTTAGGCTGTATGTTTTGGTCTTCTTTGTCACCAAAGAAAGAATCCAAAGTCTGAGACTGAATCTGGGTGTGTTTTCACTGCCTGGCCATATTCCCAACCAACTAACTTGACCCTTGAGTTTTTCAGCAGGGTATGACTACTTGTAGACTAAAGAGTTCTATGTTCCACGTTTGGTGGGGGATGCGCCAGCTCTGCCACACCAGCACTCCTCCTTCCCCAAGAACCCCTAAGCAGGACTGGGCTTAGATCTTCAGCAGGCTGTGCACTCCTGCTCTGATCTACCACTTAATTCCTCCCACCAGGTGGGCCTGGGGCTGAAAGCAACAGCAGCTGTAGCTGCCCCACCTCTGCTGCCCTGGGACGGTGGCCAAACCACGAACTCTTTCCAGTCCCGCAGCTTTTCCCACTAACCTTCTCTGTTGTCTTTGGTGTTTGTAGGTTGAGAAGTCTGGTAACTGTGGCAGCACACTGATTCAGGGCACTAGGGCCCACTCCGCCTGGCTCCTGGTCTGCTTGGTCCACGCCGCTCACACTGGGCTCTGCTCTGCTCTGCTCCCAGCTCCCAGCTCTGTGTGGCATAGACCTCACCGAGAGACCATCCAGGCTGTCCTGGGCTGGAGCCCTGCTTCCCTCTGCTGTTTTGTGGGTTCTGCAGTTCTAGAATCGGTTCAGAGCCATTTTTATAGGTTTTTGGAGGGACTCGGTGGGGAGCTCACGCTAGTCCCTGCTTTCCAGCCGCCATCTTGGCTCCGCCCCCTATGTAGCAGATTTTAAAGTTGGTACTATGACTTCCAGATGAGATGTTTTATCCAGCTGCACTGTGAAAAGCATTCTGTTCTGTCTTTTGTAGCAGAGATAATGCAACAAGATTCTACAAGGAAATGAACCTAAAGAGTACCTGTATTGAGGATGGGATAAGTCAATGAAACAAGTGTAAAAAAGACTTGAAGAAAGACACCATGAAGCCCTTGAAGGCAAAGGATGCACAGATGTCTTCATTATCATTTTTGCCTCTACTAAAGAATTACCACATTTTTTTCAAATGTTACCACAGGCAAACCCCCAAGCTTGCCTGTTAACATGGGATTTTGCTAGAAAGAGCAGGGAATGAAGGCAGGACTGCAAAGTGCAGGAATAGGAGTAATGTCCAATGAAGTTACAAAGGTAGTTTGAGGATCTTTTGGTGTCGGGCTTTAAAATTGAACAGAATGTTTTATGTTTTATTCTAGAGATTCATAGGAAGCCATGGGAGTCAGGTGAGTATGGGAATGATAGGATCTCATCTTCACTTAAGGAAAATTTCATTGACAGGAAGATGTAGCATGGACTGGAGTGGTAAGAGGACCTGAACTAAGGTCCCTTGGCTGTGTGAATAGAAAGAGTAATGTAGGAGAGATGTGAAGACAGAAATTCCAAATTGGCAACCAATCACATTTGTGGGTGGAAAGGGAGTCAAGTGCACATCTAGAGTGTTTGCCTTGGTAAGAAGGGCCACTTCTTTGACAGAAACTGGTAGAAAAGGGAAATGAATGAGATATAATGTCAAGATGTTTTGAGATGAAGGGAATGAGAGAAGTGGAAGCTCATATAAAATGGACTATATTATGAATATAATAGAATGTTATATATCTTTAAGATATTGTGAACATAAGAAATTTAGAGACACATGGGAAGACTTGTGTGAACTGATTACATGATAAATTAAGCAGAATCAGGAGAGCAATATACACGAGTAACTTGACATTTAAAAATCCTACTAAAAATGAAATGGAACATTGAGTTATTGAAGGACCAATCTTGCCTCCAGAAAAGATAAAAAAAAAAGTCACTCCTTCTGGTAGAGGGGTTGGGGGGGCACTTATGAAGAATGCTGCCAGAAAAGGTGACTCTGCTGGTGGTTTTTGTTCAACTTTTTTTCTATCAAAGAGTTCTGTGTGTGTGTATATTTCCAGAAACAACTATGATATAAATATGAGAGGCAGCAATAAAACAAGAATAAAAAGTTGTGAAATTTGAGTTGCATAGATAGGGGATAGTTATAGGAATTCAAAAGGCAGGTCAGTTGGACCTGGAGTATTTAGGGAAGGCTTCATATAAAAAGTCAGAATATATAAACTATTCTTAAAGAGTAGCTTGGGCATTGGGGTCTTCCCACTATTCCTTAAAAAGTATTTAGGGACCATATTGCTAAGACTTTTATACTTCCACCTATATACAATGGAGAATCTTCAAAAGCTTAGAGTGGGAGAGTCCCATACTAAAAATGAATGTTTAGGAACCTGAGTTTGTGGTGATGTTCAAGATAGAAGAGGAAGGACTGGATTAAGGATACCAATCAAGAAAATTCAGCAGTCACATAGGCATGATTAAAAATGTGAACAAGTTTGTGGCATTAAAAGTGAAAAGGTATAAATGGAAAGAATAACCCTCCCCCTCCCCCACACACATGTACACACACTCAAAACACACCCACATCAAAAGTGAATACTGCAAAATTATGAAGAACAAGCTTGGCTAGAAGAAAAGTTTTGAGAAGACACGCAACCTCTTGGAGGTAAGAGGTTTATGGGTGTTACACACTATACCTATTCAGGCTTTTTCAATATATGATTACTTGTGCTGATCTTTTTCTTTTCCTTTTACCTTTAAAAATAATATCTCTTATATGGGATGGCTTTTCAGGAGGGAGAGAGAGGAGAGATATTAGGGGAAAGTATGATGATGGAAAAAACAAAACATATCAAAAAATATTTTTAAAATAAATATATGAGAGTCATTTAGAGGGGAAAAATCAACTTGGTGACTGTTGGGGACAAGGAAAAAGCTAAGGAAATGGATAATGACTCAAAAATTTGAACCAAAAACTGGCAGTTTTAAGAGACCTAGAAAAATGGAAAAATTGAGTGAATAGCACTTTGTCTTTATTTAAAAAAAAGACTTGTGCAGTTGGTTGAATCAGATCAATCAAATTGATCCCAAATGGACATTAAGCTGCCTGAAATAACTTAATAAGCTATGTTCTATTCCATTGATTTTTGTCATCTGCATAGATCTATTTTAAAAAAATCTAAATATATTTCAGTACTCTTTCCTGGTCAGAATATATTTGGTTCAGTTCTTGGCCCCATATAATATAAATGAAATTGACAAGCTGGAAAGTATCCAAAGGAAGGCAAGCAGGATGGTGAAAGACCTCAATATCATGGCATTTGAGGACCAGTTGAAGAAATTTGGGTTAGTTGCCTGGAAAAAAGAAAACAAAAGGGCTGGGATAAAACTATTAAGTATTTGAAGGACTGCATTGCAAAAAGATTGATTAAATCTCTTCTATTTGACTCAGAAAGAAACCGAGAGGAATATGTGCACATTGCAAAGAGACATTTAAGGAAAAACTCATGAACCATTAAAGCTGTACAAAAGTGAAAGGAGCTGTCTTAGAAAGTTGTAGGTTTTATATCATTAGAGGGTTTCAAACAAAGAATTGATGATCATTTGTTGCAGAAGAGCTTTTTAGTTGAGCATGGGCTGGACTGGAGTGCTCTGAGCTTTTCTTCAAACTTTGAGGTTCTGAGTCTGGGAATATTTCAATTAGCATGTATGTTTGAAATATATTTTCAACATTCACTTTATCATGCACATTGTCCTTCAGCACATTACTAGTAGAAATAAGCATTCCCAAGAATAGCTGAATCCTCTTCACCCTCTTCATTGTTCAAATAATAATGTAAATGTAAAGGAAAATTACCATCCTGCTACAGAATTTAATGTTTAAATGGATACTTTCCACCCATATAACACCCAGAAGAATTAAGGACAGAAACCACATTTATCCAATACTTGTAGTATTTGGTTTAGATTGAAAGGCCATCTGGGGGGGTTAATAAATTATACAATGGAAGAGTGTACTTGCTCTACAAGTAAAGACAGTTGAAACTTGCTTTGCTCTTAGCCTCAGTTACTTAATGTACTCAAAATTGGAAGTTAACAGGAAAGACAAACTTAAAGAACTGAGGTCAGAATGAAACTTTATCTTGATTGTAGAAAAAAATGAAACTGCGGGTGAATCATACTATTGTTATAAAAATGTGAAAAGCTCATAGTAATAATTATTACATCATTAGTGGTTCTCTTAGCCTGTATTTTGTTTTTCGTCTCTTATATTCCTGATGCTCATTAAGACCCAGTTTGTATTCATTGCCTGCATTTTGGTTTATAGACACATAATTGTTCTGGAAGAGACATATTCTCAAAGTACTCATAATTTATTTCTTGATATACTCTTAATTTTTGTGAATTTTTTTGTGATATTTGTAGTTTTTGTAATATTGAACTAACCCATATACTGATCATATATATATACACATACATATATATGTATGTATATATATGTATATATATATATATGTGGTGTGTGTGTGTATATATATATATATATATATATATATATATATATATATATATACACACATATACGGTTCTTGAATGAGCAGTAAACTTTACCTTGAGAAGGTTGTAGATTGTCCCAGAAAATTTAAAAAAATGTTATTTTAAATTTAAAATTTAAATTTTAAATTTAAGAGGTCTTTGTCCTAACTATGTAAGACCTTGCTGATAACAAGAATTTTCAATACAGGAAGCTGTACCTACTTTGATATTACTTTCCCTTGAAAGCATCCTGTTGTAGCTACTCTTCCATATGTAAATCATTCTAAGTTTATAAAACTTACACCTTTCTCCCTTTCTCTCTCTCTCTCTCTCTCTCTCTCTCTCTCTCTCTCTCTCTCTCTCTCCCTCCCTCCCCCCTCCCCCCACCTTCTCTCCTTCTGTGTAAAACTTGCTCACTGAGCAAGATGTCTGGATCTATATCAATATCAATATCAATATCTATATCTATATCTATATACATAGCTAGGAGGGGAATGAAGCATGGCCACCCTGGACTCATAACAAAATGTGGGTTGTCCCAGAAGGAACTGAAGGACAACTTAACTGCCTTCTAATTGCCAAACTGTGTAGTGAATTGAAATTTAAAGAGAAAACAGTGGGTTATCTCCATTAGCGTAAATCCAAATGCTGGAAGTGGAACGGGGCTGCATTATTATCACTCTAACCCCCAGTGTTAGCACACCAGAAAAGACAGATTAGGAGCGTAAAATGCTACTAGAAACCCACCAGAAGTATATAGATCCTGTCCCAACACAAAATCCAAATCTAAGAAGTTAGGCTGGAACACTTAGTGAACAAAAAAGATAAAAAGCTATTATGATGCTAAAGACAGAAATCTAGAAAGGGATAATACCTCAAAAACACCTATGAGTGAAGTCTAAAACAAAATAAAACAAACAAAAACCCAAACTTGACCATAAGATCAATTAAAATTCCAAGAAAAAATGAAGTAATAATTTTTAAATGATACAATAAATGAAATGAGGATAGATGAAAGACCTCGAAAAGAAATGAAAGCAATCAAGGAGAAACATGGAAAGAGAATTAACAGTTTAGGAGCATAGGTACAAATCCTTACCCAAGTAACAGACTCACTCAAAATTAAAATGTGTCAAAATTAATGACTCCATGAGATAACAAGACACAGTAAAACAAAGTATGTGACTGAAAAAAAATAGAAGAAAGTATTAGATATTTCACAGCAAAAACAACTGCTCTGGAAAAAAAATGAGAAGGGAAGACAATTTAACATTCATTTTATAATCTGAAAGTCATAACCAATAAGAGAACTTGGACATCATATTTCAAGAGATTTATAAAAATCCAAGACCTATTAGAAATGGAGGAACAAGTAAAAATAGAAAAAATTTATTAGTTACTCTGGAAAGAATCCTGTAACAACAATGCTGCTAACAGCTGCTGTGTGCGTATAACACAAGTACACAGGAGGGCTGCTAGCACAGGTTCTTTGATCTGCTTTTCTAAGGAAACCACTTTGAAGGGTTTACAATCTCACTTTAATTAAACATATATATATATATACATACATACATATATATATATATATATATATACATAATTCACTTAGTTCAAGGGAAAAAGTCAGCACCTTGAACTCCAGGGCAAATACAAACAGAAATTACAAACAGAGAAAATATAAACAGAGAAAATAACACAAATCAGCAGATGGGCTTCTAGCTGTCTTACCAAAGCCATAAATACATAGTTGCCAGAGAGGGAAGCAACAACATCTGGGTTTTCAAAGCAATGAGTGAGTCCCAAACAAAATGCTAACCTCCAAGTATATATACCCTTTCTTGGGGCCTGAGAGCTTCAGGTCTCTCCAGGGCTTCACACCTCTGGAGGCCTTTACGGCTCTCAGGGGTTTCACACTACTCCTGCCCTAAATACCAAAAGTGTGTGAGCCTTCCTACAAACAAAGGCAAGACTCAATCAAAGGCACTTCATTGCCTTGATGCTGAGAAGCACTCCAAAAGAAAAACCATTGAAAAGTCCCACTTTGCTTGCTCTTACAAAACACCAAAATGGAAACTCACAACAATATCAAAACCAAAATCTAGAGTTTGAAAGTTGAAAAAAAATAATTCAAGCAGCTTTAAAGATAAAATTCAAGCATCAAGGATCTATTTTCAAGAAAGCATATAATTTAGCATCTTCTCCCCTAAAGGAGAGAAGAATATGCAATAAAAATTCCAGAATGCTAAAGACAAGAACTAAGAATAATATATCCAGTAAAATTGAATATGGAGGAATAAATGCATTTTTGAAATGGAGAATGTCCATGTGTTCCTGAAGAAAAGAACAGATCTGCATAGAAACTTTGAAATATAAACATGGGAGCCAAGAAAAACATATAAAAAGGTAAATATAAATGAGAACCTGTAAGGGACTTTTAATGTTTTATATAGATACTTTGGATACTGTTAAGGAAGATCCAAAGCTTGTTAGCATAACTCTTTGCTATCTTTTGTCAATGGAATCTTTTGAATATATAATCATGTATCTTTACATTGTCTCTTTGCCCCTCTCCCTAATACCTCCCAGGTTTTATGTTTTGTTTTCATCTTCCAATTTACAATTCTAAACTCCAAGCCTATGACTGATCTTGATTGAGAAAGATGGCAAATGAAATTAGAGTAAAATACACGTAATTGAAATAGAATGCATTATAAGTAACATAGGATCATTGCCTAAGACAAAAAGGGGAATAATATCCCAATGATCCTAATTAAGGGGGAAAGGAATTGTACCTAGGCAATTCATGCTATTATGGTTTAATCCAAACTCAAATATTTCTCTGTGTTCTGTCTACTTATTCTCCCAACAATTGACTATACCTCAGTATCTTCCCACTCTGTCTCTGACACTGTCTCTGACTCCTCCATCTCAGAACTATCCCTGTCATTAGTTGCTGGGCCTCTAAGCAGATCTACTTCTACCATGTACTTCTGAGACTTCTTTTTCAAAGGGAATTTCTTGTTATTATTGTTCTGTCATTTCAGTCATGACTAGCTCTTTCTGATTCCATTTGGGATTTTCTTGGCAAAGATACCAGAGTGGTTTGCTATTTCCTTCTGCAGTTCATTTTACAGAGGAGGAACTGAGGCAAATAGGGTTAAGTGACATGCCCAGAGAAATACAGCTACTGAGTGTCTAAGGTCAGATTTGAACTCAGGAAGATGAGTCTTCCTGACTTCAGGCCTGGCACTTTATCCACTGCACCACCCAGCTGCAACCACTAACACGACCACTGTTTTGTGAGAAGACTGCCTTGGTATGACTTCTACTAAACAGTTGATTTATTTCTATTATCAGTGTTGATTTTCATGATAAAAAGTGTCATGAAAGCATAACAAGGAGATGATTACATATATACACATATATATATATATATATAAATTGGTAAACTAGTTTTTTGAAAAGTATTAGAAATAATAGAAAGAACAAGAGTCAAATTCATGATATTAGAAGAAAAAGAATAGCCTCTAACACATTAGAAAGATCCTCTATGAAATCTATATCTATAGCTATGTCTGTCTGTCTATCTATCTGTCTATCTATCTGAAAATATATGAATGGGAATTGCAATAGATGAATAGAGTGCTACCACACCAATGAAATCATTGATCAAAATTTCAGAGTAAGATAGGATTTTTATTTTGGAAGGTCACTAGTAGAAATTAATGCTATGAAGATTCAGTGGACATTACTAGAGAAAAAGAATCACTTCCTCTATTGTGAAAGGAAAAAACCACCTATCAATTTACCAAAGTAAAGAACCTTTCAAAATTCATATTTTTAATTTATTTCCTTCTGTCACATGTAATATCTTCTTGATTTGCACAGCTCTTTACAAATGCAAAACTCACTACAAATTCAATCCTAAAATTCATAGATGAGGTGAAAAACTGGGAATAATTTACTTTATAATGTGAGGAATGTTATACTTAAAAGGATGCATCTTAGTCATCTAAATTTGAATAAATCATATGGCTGACAGTCTATTTTGGAAAAAAATCGCTATTTTGTTAAGTTTCAAAAGTTAAATAACTTGCATTAGAATAAAGTGACAGAAAGACAATGAAATGAGAGAATGTATTATTCTTGAAGTCTGTCATCTTAATATTTAGAGTGACTCAACACCTTATTAGAGTGTTATTGATTTGGTATGCGGAGCATGGAAATCTCATATTACTTACCCAAGGTAATGATACTTTGAAAACTGAAATCTGTTTTCAGATTCAGCAGGTTTATCTGACTATATGGGGAATGAAACAGCAACAACAACAATAAAACTTCTGCATTTTGCATTTTAAATTTTGCTTTACTGAAAAGTTTCTAATAATTCCAAGGCACAGAAGTGATATTCATATATTATAACTACAGTACTGATCAAGCAAATGATTTGTATGCTCACACATGACAGAATGATTTTTGAACACTATTCAAGTGATAACTTCTAGTCAGTCACTATAGTTTACTATACTGAGTGGCTGATACTTCTGAATCATTCCAAATTTCACTTCCATGTTAAAAAAAATCTATTACAGGTACCATAAGAGATATTTTTTACGAATACTTTAGTAAAAATGTTTAAAAATCCTGTCATCATTTCTACCAATATAGGAAAATAATGAGGGGAAAATATGACACATTAGTTATCAGGATTTCCTGCCCAAAGAAAAAAATAGCTCATGAGAATGATACTAATAAAACTGAAAGGTTTTGCATAAAACTTACAGATAAAATTAGAAGTGAAACAGTTAACTGGAAAAACAACCTTTGAAATTCTCATTTCCACATATATATGTATATATACACACATATATATGTGGAATAGATTCAAATTCATAAGATTAGATGCCATCCCTCAACTGATAAATGTCCAAAGGATGTGAATAGACAATTTTCAATGGGAGACATTTAAGATATCAGAAGCCATATGAAAAAAGTCTTCTAAATCCCTAATAATGAAAAAAGCAAATAAAATCAAATTATGACGTTCCACTTCATCCCTATCAGACTGGCAAAGAAACCAACAAAGGACAATGATAAATATTAGAGGGTATGTGGTAAAGGAGGAGGAAGCAAATCAATATACTTTTGATGGAATTGTGAATTGGTGCAGTCATTCTCAAAAGCAAGTTGGAACTATGACCCCAAATTTAGAAACTGTACATCCTTTACCTAGCGAAATTTCTACTGGGCCTATTATATGAAAGAAATCAAAGAAAGAAGAAAACAATGCATATACATACATAGTAGCTTTTTTAAGTGGCAAAAAACTGGAAAATAAGGGGAGACTCAATTGTGGAACGGCCAATAGAGTATTATTGTGCCATAAGAGAATGGTGAACATGATGGTTTTAGGTGAACCTGAAGAAACTTGTATGAATCGATATAGGTTAAGCGAACAGAATAAAGAGAATACTTTACACAGTAGAAACATTGTAAAAACAAACAACTTTTATAAATGTAAGAATGCTAATCTATTACATGACCAATCATGATTCCAGAGGACTCAGTGTTACTCACCTCTAGATAGAAAGGTAATAGGCTCAGTGACATAACTTTTCAGATACAGGTAATACAGCAATTTGTTTTGCTTAACTATTTTTATTAGTTACAAGTTGTCTCGTTCTTTTTACTTTTAATTGAGAAAAGGTGAGAGGGAGATAAAATAAATGTGTTCTAGCTGAAGAAATTAAACTAAAATAAAAGATAAATAAAATTTTAAAATAGAATAAGAGGATTATACTTGAAGAACAGGGACTGTAAGAGATTTCTTGTGCTCAAATTTTCATTGCTGACTTAATATCAGTGAAAAGCATTAATATTATTCCTCGTAAAAAATTCTCTGTCTCTCTCTACCTCTTGATTTGCACCATTAAACAAATGATTAAAGTAGAATTTTTTTTAAAAAAAAATTCTTTTCATATAGTAAAAAGACCTCATACTCTGCTGGAGGTAGATTTTCATATTCAGATTGCTTTTATATATGCTTTTTTCTTAGTTCTACATTATACAAAGTAGTATATTATATGTTGGTGTTAGACTCTGAGACTATAACCTATCAGCAATGTAGCTCATTATGATAAAAGAATCTGGATCATAGATTGAATTTGATTAGACTGTCTATCCCATGACCATTTATGACTTTAGTCAGCAATCTGGAAAATATGTTCCTGTGATCCAAATAAGGATTAAGTGAGAATGTGTTGAATCAGCTCATATTGCTGGAAAACAACTATTCTTTTTGCTTCAGTAACATCATATTTATATAAGAGGGATAATCCATTCATTCATCAGAAGCAACTTTGATTTATTTTTCATTATTGGAATACTGTGCTGCTAATTTTGTTTCCTAGGGAGACCAAAATAAAAGATGTGCTATAAAGTTGCACTTGTAGGCAATCAAAATAATTTATAAAATACAAAAATATAGTCTTAACTTTGGAAAAATAGATAATACAATTTAAAAGTGAGCATTTTCCTATTATAAAATGCTATGCAAAAATTTATAATCAAGGAAATCCTAGAAAAACCACAACTGCTCAACATAAGCATTCATCATATTATAGCCTTAATGCAACAGGAATGCAGTGACACAGATTTGAGAGCTATGTGTACCATTAGAGGTGATTTACCATAGGGTTTTCTTAGTAAAATAAAAAAGTCCTAAGCAATGAGGAGAAATGCAGTGCATTAAGATAAAGGATTATGAGAAGCTTTGGGGAAAATGCTGAAATAACATGAACATAAAACTTTACTCAGAATGAAGGTGTATTTTATATATAAGGATAATAATTAAGCATAATTTACAGTTCATGGGTTGTTCACAGAATTAATTTCACAGATTTGTTTCTGAAATGGAATGGAATTAAGTAAAAACCCACTTTGTATTCACTGGTCTCTAGCACACATGTATCTTTGGCTAATGCTCAGAAATGTGGGCAAAGCTTGACATTTTAGTTTTCAATTAATTACACCACTAAGTACCATGCCTGACTGTACCATACAGAGAAGTGAAGCCTTATTTGACTAAAACTTCATTATTTTTATAAACTATACCAAAGGCCAGCTTATTGAGTTCCAGTTTCATGAATAATTAAAACTAAACTTCAAATGTCAAAATAAATGAACAGGCATGTTCCATATTTTGAGGTGGGGGAAGATTACTTATCTGAACATAGTCTAATTTGCTAAATAGGCTGTGGTTGGTCTTTCTATAATTTGCATGAATCAGCTGTGTTTTGCTATATTTTTATATTGATTCCCATTTATAATATAGAAGTTATTAAAGACAAGATACTGATGAGGGCACAGTCTCTGGGAACCCCCTTGAATCTGGAATACAGTCTCTGGGAGCCCCCTTGAACTGTCCTTGAAGCTTCCAACTGGATCTGGCCTTCCCCTAAGGCCACAAGCCTCACATTATCATTAGGCCCAAATCTCTACCTAGCCTCGCCCTTTGTTGCCCTTTGTTGTGCAGCTACTTCCCACCCTTAATCCCATTACCTCACCTTGCCCTCCTTGGACTTCCCCTCAAGACCCTCCCTAAACCCCTCCTCTAGTCACCCCAGACCACCCCTCAATCCCTCCTACAATCTTTGTGTATATAATCTCCAACTTGCCTCCATGACGGTGCTCCGATTCAATCTAATTCAGTAGGTTGAATCTGGCCTGCTTGTGGAAACAGGCGTCACAAAGGGGGGGATTTCTTAAGACAGCCCATTATGGTGAATCCCTAATAAACTTTGTCTTTTCCCTTGGCTGAGAAGGCTTGAGTCGAATTCTTTTGGCAGGACCTGGTGCATCAATATTTTGGGGTGTTGACCACCCCTCAACCTTTTACCTCTTCAATACTCATATTTTATCTTCTACTGAAAATAAATTTGTTATAAGTGAACCTTTTCTGTGTATCTTTACAGGAATGACTATACTTTCTAATTTGTTTTTTCCAGACTTTGAAATGGACCACTTAGCCAAAAATCTTTTCCACAACTGGTTATTATTAGTCAGCAGCTGCAGGTCCAAGCACATCATGTCCCCCACCCCCTTGCCATCTACTCAGTAAACTACAATGGCTCCCTATAGCTTCCAGGTTTGAATACAAAATCCTCTGCTTGGCATTTAAAGCCCTTCATAACCATTCCCCTTCGTACCTTTCCAGTCCTCTTTCATTTACTCCCTGCCACGTATTCTTCTACCAAATGACCCTAGCGTCCTGGCTATCTCAGGAGCAAGATACTCGTCTCTTGGTGTCCAGGCATTTTCTCTGGCTGCCCTCCATGCTTGGAATGCTCTCCTTCCACATTTTGCCTGCTGGCTTCCTTCAAATCCCATGTAAAATTCTATCTTCTCCAAGAAAGCTTTTCCAACCCTCATTAATTCTATTGCTTTCCCTTTGGTGATTATTTCTTTTATATATATATATAGCTTGTTTGTACATATTTGCTCATTGCTTCCCTCATCAGATCACAAGCTCCTTGAGAGCAAGGATGGCCATTTGTCTCTTTTGTATCACTGGGACTTAGAGCAAAGCATGACACACAGTAGGCACCTAATAAATGTTTATTGACTGACTGACTATTGGGTTGGAAAACAAAATAAGGGACACTGTTTTAATGCTAACTATTTCTTAGATTAACATGGACTTTTCCACATTTGCTAGGCAAAATTTTAGAGTTCAAGAGAATGATGTAGTACAGCTAGATTTCTTTTTTGTTTGGCATGGGAAAGAGACTGGACATGAAGAGGAAGAAGGGAGCGTAGAAAATACTAAAGGAGATATTTTGTTTTTCTTTTCTTTTTTGGCGGGGTGGGGTTGTATTGTTTGGATTTACTGCATTAAAGCAATTTAATCAATGCTTGTACAATTCTCTACTCTGGTAGACATGTGTTACAGAGAGGCCCTTGGAAATTGTGATGAAGTTTTAGTTTGGTAGTATTGGCTCTTACTTCCTCTCCAAAGGTTCCTTTCTAAGAAACCCTTTGAAGGTGCAACTTCAGAGGTCTTTTCATAAGAATGACATCTGAACTTATCAATACATTTTTCATTAGTAATGTGCTAAGCTTGATGAATGCTGGGCCTAGAATCAGGAAGAGCTGAGTCCACATTGTAATAGTAATTAAGGTGGGACTTTTTGCTTTTCTTCTCTTAAGTGCCTTTAATGATTCTGGCCTTTGTCTGAATGGGGCTGATAAAGTGGGATCTTTTTGTCTTGGAGTATTTCTCAGCACTGAGACAATTGGGAGTCATTGATTTGTGTATGATGTGATCCTGGGGATGGAGAACTTTCCCAGACCCAGCCTGGGTGAGGTCAGAGCCCTCAGGGCTCCAAACTGGATATAATTGAGGAGAGTTTGGCATTTGATTTTTGGGGCACACTCATGGAAAGAGTGTTGAGACTGAAGATAAGCTGCAACTGCCCCCTAGCTTTACAACTCAGATGTTGGTTCTTCTCTGATAACTGTATTGTGATTTGAATCAGACAAAGTCTGTCTGTTGATGTTTGTAATTTCTGTTTTTATTTACCTTGAAGTTCAGGGGGTTGACCTTTTCCCTCTGAACTGTGAATGATATTTGTATGTTTGATTAAACTGAGATTGTTAAGCCCTGAAAGTTGCTTTCCTTAGAAATGCAGATCAAAGAACCTGTGTTGACAGCTTTCTGTGTGCTGATTGTTGGTGGACCTTACACCCCCACAGCAGCTGCTACCAAGATTGTGACAACACACACGTAGCCTCAGACACTTACTAACTGTGTGACCCTGGGCAAATCACTTAACCTTCTTTGCCTCAGTTTCCTTATATGTAAAATGAGCTGAAGAAGGAAATAGCAAACCACTACAGTATTTTGCCAAAAACAATTCCAAATGGGGTCACAAAAAGTTGGATGTGACTGAAATGACTAAACAATAAAACATGACCAACTAAAAGATTTTGTGCAGTTTCTGTAGTTCTGTGGCTTTCAGAAACTTATAGGATCGAGGAGATGGATGGAAGAGGAGAGACTTTTTGCTCCCTCTAAAAATGTTATTAACAATACTGTTCTTTGCTTGCTTAGATTATCTTTTTCAGAGACTGACTTGTAACAGCGGAATTGTAGCCATCCTTTTGCTCAGAATAACACGGTCAGTCCTGAGTGACATCTACTGCCAACACAAGGTTGATTTATCCAAAAAAACAACATTAAGAACAGTTTTCTTTGTGATAGTCAGATCACTAATTAATTGTCTATTATCCACTCTGCTCTTGGAACTTGTCCATTATATACCCCTTTAATGTAGCTAAGAGCATGATTACAAATAGTAAATTGAAAAAAGTAGCTTTATAATTCAATTTGCAGAAAATTGCTCATAAAGTAAAATGTGTCCTAAGGAATGTCAAAATTTGAAATTTGAAACTAAGGATCTTTGCTCAGAGTAATAACGAGCTGATTAAAAACTGCTTTATTCAGTTTAAAACATTTTTGTTTAGTTTAGAAGTATCATGCTTTTTAAAATCTGGAATATGATTTTAAGTAATTATTATTTTATATCCCCCTTTAAGATTGAGGTTCAATTCAATATTATTATATTTATTTTGTAGCTAAATAATATAGGAAAAGTATTGGTGGAAGGTATTTTCTCATACTGGAAAATCCACTATGATGTTTAGAGAATTTAATGATGTTTTGCTCAGTCTATAAAATGAACCTCTAGGTCAAAATTTATACCATGTTCTGATTCCAGTGATTAAGAACATCATTTTATTTTTCTTTTTTACCAACCATAAGGACTTTCTTATTTTTAAAAGTGTTGATATATTTTTGTTTTGACATAACAGACATTTTTGCCACCCAAAATCCCCAACCCAAACTATTCTCTTTACAAAGTAGTTCATAAAATGGTTACCCAACCTATACCTTAAAAAACAGTTTATTGATTGTGACAGTGTGAAATTTGTACAACATTATACTAAAATTTCTGTCATCAACCAATTGGAATGACCCTTGTTCATGTACTCCTTTAAATTTACAACAGAATGAGAAGTTCCCAACACATCCTTGGAGATTTCCTTACTTTTGCTCAATATCATGAGAACACAATTAGAGCCCCCAGGTTATCTCTCCATACTTCTCCTTTGTTATTACCATATGATGAATTTACCTCCTTTTTAGATTATGTTTTTCTTTGGTGACAACTCTTACTTAATTTCTTGTTCACGGTTCCTCATTTGTAATATGAGGCTACTTATTGGGGAAGCTGGTGGTTTATTGGATATGATGAGGGCACAGTCTCTGGGAACCCCCTTGAATCTGGAATACAGTCTCTTGGAGCCCCCTTGAACTGGCCTTGAATCTTCCAACTGGATCTGGCCTTCCCCTAAGGCCACAAGCCTCACATTATCATTAGGCCCAAATCTCTACCTAGCCTCCCCCCTTATTGTCCAGCTACTTCCCCACCCTTGATATATCAGTATCCATGCCTTCAGCTACTTCCCATCCTTAATTCCATTCTCTAGGTTCCTGGACTCTGACATCACTTGGTCCTCCTTAGACTCCTCCTCAAGACCCTCCCTAAACCCCTCCTCTAGTCACCCCAGACCATCCCTCAATCCCTCCTACAGTCTTTGTGTATATAATCTCCATCTTGCCTCCATGAAGGTGCTCAGATTCAATCTAATTCAGTAGGTTGAATCTGGCCCGTTTGTGGAAACAGGCTTCGCAAAGGGTGGGATTTCTTAAGACAGCCCATTATGGTGAATCCCTAATAAACTTTGTCTTTTCCCTTGGCTGAGAAGGCTTGAGTCGAATTCTTTCGGCAGGACCCAATGCGTCAATATTTTGGGGTGTCGAGCACCTCTCAACCTTTTACCTCTTCAGATAGAGTGGTAGGCCTGAGGACAGCAATACTTTGTACAAATTTGGCCTCTGACAATTATAAGCTGGGTGAACCTGGACAAGTCACTTAACATTTATTTACCTCAGATTGCTCACCTGTAAAATGGGGATAATAATAGTATCTGCCTTTCAGGGTTGTTGTGAGAATCAAATGAGACAATATTTTTAAAAAGATGTTTAGCACAGTATCAGGTGCATAGTAGGTGCCATATAAATGTTTATTCCCTTCCCTTCTCCCAGTTTAAACCAACCAGTAATCCTTTCCTCTTTCCTTTTTCCTCCCTTTCCTCTCACTCTCTTCTAAACCTTCTGCTATTTGGCTCCTGACCTTATAATTCATCTACATCTATTCTTTCCAAAGTTACCAATGATCTCATCTTTAACAAATCTACTGGACTTTTCAGAATTTTCTTCTTTCTTGACCTCTCAGTAACCTTTGCCCTTGTTGATCACCTCTTTCTGGACACTCTCTCCTTTTTCAGCTTTAATGATGTTGCTCTTGCCTGGTTTTCCTCCCATCTTTCTAATTGCTTCCTTTCTGGTTGTTTATCTGAAGAGGTTATAGTAAAAATGATGATGATAAGGAACTATAGGTTTCTAGGGGTGCTCGCCGCAGCCCCAAAATACCGACATGCCGGGTCCTGCCGAAAGAATTCGACTCAAGCCTTCTCAGCCAAGGGAAAAGACAAAGTTTATTAGGGATTCACCATAATGGGCTGTCTTAAGAAATCCCACCCTTTGTGACACTTGTTTCCACAAATGGGCCAGATTCAACCTACTGAATTAGATTGAATCTGAGCACCTTCATGGAGGCAAGATGGAGGTTATGTACACAAAGATTGTAGGAGGGATTGAGGGATGGTCTGGGGTGACTAGAGGAGGGGTTTAGGGAGGGTCTTGAGGAGGAGTCTAAGGAGGACCAGGTGAGGTTAGAGTCCAGGAACCAAGAGAATGGGATTAAGGGTGGGAAGTAGCTGAAGGCATGGATACTGATATATCAAGGGTGGGGAAGTAGCTGGACAATAAAGGGCGAAGCTAGGTAGAGATTTGGGCCTAATGATAATGTGAGGCTTGTGGCCTTAGGGGAAGGCCAGATCCAGTTGGAAGATTCAAGGCCAGTTCAAGGGGGCTCCCAGAGACTGTATTCCAGATTCAAGGGGGTTCCCAGAGACTGTGCCCTCATCATATCCATGTTATGTTCACCAGCATGGGGTATTCCCCAAGGGTTTGTCTTATTTCTGTCTCGGGTGCTCTTTTTCTCTCCTTCACCAAAGCTCAGTGATCTCATTAGCTCCTATCATGTTATATTATTATTATATGCTAGGGTACCACTAATACCCAAACCCAGCCTACATTGGGATTTGCTATTTCTTTCCTTGAAAGGTTGAAAAATTGTTCTTGGGACTTGATTGGGCCTGAGGACTAAGGCACGGGCTATGCATGCCTCTTTTGATTCAGTTTGCTCACAATTTCTGGATGTATTATTTTAGTTTCCTAGTCACCTTAGGTCAGAAAAAGCCCCACTGACATGAGCCTGAGGTTTTCAGATTTGGTGGATGTCAGTGAGACTGGTAAGTCACCATACCCTATTCTACTCTTAAACTTGCTTCCAGAGAGTGAAGGTACTAGTGGGAAACATGGTCAAGTGGTCTTGCAGTATTCTTCTTGTGTATTCCTTTGATGCTATGGGTAAATAAACCTCTTTTATTTATAATTAAGTGACTTAAGAGTATCTTTTTTCATTACAGTATTAAAGCTAAACTACCAGCAGATTGGCCTGAATCAGGTCATATGATTTTTCCCCTTTTTCTCTCTTTTTTTAAAATTATTTTATTTCCCCCCAATTACATGTAAAAACAATTTTCAACATTTGTTTGTAAAACTTTGAGCTCCAAATTCTCTCCCTTCTTCCCTTTCCATCCTTCTCATTGAGAAGGTAAGCAATTTTGTATGGGTTATACATGTTTAGTTTTGCAAAACATAGTTCCATATTAATCATGTTGTGAAAGAAAACAGAACAAAAACAAAAAAAAAACCCTCAAGAAAAACAAAAGCAAAAAAAGAGCACATTTCAATCTGTATTTAGACACCATCAGTTTTTTATCTAAGGATGGATAGCACTTTTCATCCTAAATCTTTCAGAGTTGTCTTAGAACATAGTATTGCAGAGAATAGTGAAGTCGTTCACAGCTGATCATCTTACAATATTGCTGTTACTTTGTACAAAGTACATTTCACTTTGCATCAGCTCATGTAAGTCTTCCTGTGCTTTCCCGAGAGCATCCTGCTCATCATTTCTTATAGCAAAATAGTATTCTATCACAATCACATAGTACAATTTGGTCAGCCTTTTCCCAATTCATGGGCATCCTCTCAAATTTCCAACTTCCCTGGCACCAGACAAGAGTCACAACAAATATTTCCATACCTGTTTTTTTCCCTGTTTTTTTTTTCTTTTTGGTTACAGATGTAGTAGTGACACTGCTAGGGGTATGCACAGTTTTATAGCCCTTTGGCCATAGCTCCAAATTGCTCTAAAGAATGATTGAATCAATTTACAACTCCACCAGCAGCACGTTAAAGTCTCATTTTACCTACATGCCCTCCAACGTTTGTCATTTACCTTTTCTGTCCTATTAGCAAATCTAATAGATATGGGGCAGAATTGTTTCAATTTGCATTCCTCCAATCAACAGCAATTTAGAGCACCTTCTCATATGGCTACAGATAGTTTTGATTACTTCACCTGAAAACTGTTCATGTCTCTTAATAATTTATCAGTTGGGGAATGGCTCTTATTTTTTATACTTTGACTCAGTTCTCTATATATTTGAGAAATGAGGCTTTTATTAGAGAAATTTGCTTCAATCTTTTTCAGTTATGATAGCTATATATATTTCTCCCCATTCTATTCTCTCACTATTTATTCCTTCTCTCTCCTTTCACCTTGTCATTCCTCAAAATTGTTTTGCTTCAGACCAAAGCCTCCTCCAATCTGCCCTCCCTTCTATCACATACCCCTTCTCTTATTCCCTTTTCTGCAAGGTAAGTAAGATATATTTCTATATCCAATTGTATGTGTGTTATTCTGTCTTTGAGCCAATCCTGTTGAGAGTAAGGTTCACTCACACCACCCCGTTGTCCTCCACTGTAAAAGCTTTTTCTTGCCTCTTTTATGTGAACTAATTTAGTCCCTTCTACCTCTCCCTTTCCCTTTCTCCCATTACATTCCTCTCTCACACCTTAATTTAATTTTTTTTTAGATATCATCCCTTTATACTCAACTCCCACTCAGCCCTCTGTCTATATATACTCCTAACTGCCCTAATAATCAGAAAGTTTTTATGAATTATAAGTATCATCTTCCCATGTAGTAATATAAACAGTTTAATCTTATTAAGTCCCTTACGATTTCCCTTTCTTTTTTATGCTTCTCTTGAGTCTTGGCTTTGAAAGTCAAATTTTCTCTTCAATTCTGGTCTTTTCAACAAAAGTGCTTGAAAATCCTCTAACTCACTGAATATCCTTTTCCCCCCTGAAGGATTATATTGTATTTTGCTGGGTAGATGATTCTTTGCAGTAATCCTAACACTTGTCCCTCCCGAATATCACATTCCAATCTCTACCATACTTTAACACAGACGTTCCTACACCTAGTGTTATTCTGACTGTGATTTCACAATACTTGAATTGTTTCTTTCTGGCTGCTTACAATATTCTCTCATTGACCTGAAATTTGGTTATAATATTCCTGGGAATTTTCATTTTGGGATCTCTTTCAGGAGATGATAGGTGGATTCTCTCAATTTCTTTTTTGCCCTCTGGTTCTAGAATATCAGGTAGTTTTTCTTGATAATTTCTTGAAAGATGATGTCTAGGATCTTTTTTTTTAATCATGGCTTTCAGGTAGTCAGTAATTTTAAGTTAACTTTCCTGGATCTATTTTTCAGGTCACTTGTATTTCCAGTGAGATATTTCACTTTGTTTTTACTATTTTTTTCATTCTTTTGGTTTTGTTTTATTGGTTCTTGATTTTTCATAAAATCATTAGCTTCTATTTGCTCAATTCTAATTTTTAAGGAATTATTTTCTTCAGTGAGCTTTTGTACCTCCTTTTCCATTTGACTAATTCCACTTTTTAAGGAGTTTTTTAATGAATTTTTGCCTCTTTTTATAAATTCTGCTTCTCAAAGCATTCTTCTCCTCATTGGCTTTTTGTACCTCTTCTACCATTTGTATTTTTAAGTTGTTATTTTCTTCAGTACTTTTTTATGTCTCCCTTACCACGTTGTTGACTCTTTTTTTCATGATTTTCTTGTATCACTATCATTTTTTTCCAATGTTTTCTTCTACTCTTATTTGATTTTCAAAATCCTTTTTGAGCTCTTCCATGGCCTAAGACCAATTCATATTTTTCTTGAAGGCTTTGGATGCTGGAGCTTTGACTTTATTATCTTCTTCTGAGTATATGCTTTTATCTTCCTTGTCACTATAGTAACTTTCTATGGTAAGAAATTTTTTTCTGATATTTGCTCATTTTCCAGTCTATTTCTTGACATTTAACTCTTTGTTAAAGTGGGGCTCTGCTTCCAGGGAGGAGGGTGAACTGTCCCAAGCTTCAGGGGTTTTATGCAGCTATTTCCAAAGATATTTCGAGGGACCTGTAAGTTTTCAGTTCTTCCAAGGTGGTATGATCTAAGGAGAGGTGTGTTTACTTCTTTCCTGGCCTGTGCTCTGGTCTGTGAGTGACTACAAGCACTCTTTTCTTCCCTGGAACTGTGAGTAGGGTTCCTGCTTCGCTGTGGTAACAAGCTGCCATCTAGGCATGTGACCTGGATCTGAGCATGGGCAAAGCAACAGAGTCCTGCTCCCAGTGCCAGCAAGGAGACACCTGTAATCTTCTTCTGATTGGCTGTTCAACCCCCTTAATATCTTTGGGCTGAGGGCTATGGAAGCAACCACTGTTGCTGCTGATCCTGTCATTCCCAAGATTTGCTCCTGGTTTGCTGGAGCTAGGTCTTTGCTGCTCTGTGCTCCACTGTCCCAGTGGACAGTGTCCTGCCAAACTTCTAAGTTGTCTCTGACTGAAAAATTATTTCACCCCCTCCTTTTGTGGGTACTACCACTTCAGAAATTGTTTTATGGCCTTATTTAAAGGTATTTGGAGGGGTTTTGGGGAGAGCTCAGGTGACTAGCTGCCTTTTTTTCTGCCATCTTGTCTTTGCCTACCAATTCACATGATTTTCAATGGTCACTTCCATTGATATTAGTTCTAGATCAATATATTTGGCCCTACTCTTTCTGTAGTTCC